>NW_008751992.1:0-90619 GCF_000715545.1 Opisthorchis viverrini | reverse complement strand
CCTTGTCAGAGACTACTCAGCGAATCGCTGGATTCCGGGGATTATATTGCGACGAAGAGGAAACGTCGTCTATGAGGTAGATATTGGCGGAACAGTGTGGATTAGGCATGCTAATCAAATTCGACATTGGATACAACCCGGTACGATAGAAGAAAGAAAAACGAATCTACCGTTAGACATCCTCCTTGAAACGTTCGAGCTGCAACCGAAAAATGAGTCAACAGAATCGAACATTGGCGTCAACACATCTCCGTCGCAAAGAAGAAGTGGACGACGGAGAATTCCAGTAAAACGGTTGCAGATAAATCCCAGGTTGAGAACGTACGTTCTATCTCCAAAAGGGGAAAATGTCAGGGCGCGCCCAGGCAGAAGAAAAAGCACATGTGCCCAGAGTGACGCATCCCCAAGGTCACCATGGGTTCGACACGTCGGGAAAGTAGGTGAGACGGCGGCTCCCACCAAAACACGGCCTAGCAACACACGACCAGCGTAGTGGGCCTGAGATTGTTCACGACCGGAACACCACCATTGGCTATATGGAGCGAACAAGTGAACGACCATATTTAGCCGTTTAGTCATCCTATATATTTACGCAGAGGCTCTGTACGTTTTGTCCTGGCAATACAGCCGTGTCCCCAGTTCTCTGTCTTCTCCCTATCGCGTAGTCTGGCAGATGCAGTGCAGGCGTAACCCCATAGCTCGGCCACCGCACAATACAACAAGAAGATTTCATATTAACTAGCCATGTAAGTCTTTCTGGCACCCCTGGATAGAATGGTAACAAGAGTTGGTGCTGAGCTTCTATCTGGTACCGTCCTGCGAAATTACGAATCCGTTTCGGTGCTTATCCGTAATCCGGTGCACAGAAATTATGCTATCCAATGAAATTGGAGGTAATGTGAGGAACACCAGTGCTCTCATATTTTTGTTGCAGCGATTAAGTATTCTCAAGAGGCCTGATCTCATTTCCCTCTTTCTCCCCTGCGAATACTGAGGAATAGTGGAATATTGGGTGGACGTCTGCATTTGTTCAGTGAACCGTGGACCTTCTTTCCCGACGCGTATGCTACAGTTCACAAAACAGACATCTATGTATAGACCTGATTCTTTATTTCGCCCGAGAAGATGTAGTTAGTTTGAGAAATTCACTCATTTGCAACTCAATTTGGTCTTAACGAGAGACTCAACTGAACCTCTCGTTTATGATATTCTTCAACTGAATGTGCTGCGCACGGGGCGCCCCATGTTTCAGCTGGCAGTTGACGGAAATTCGGAGACTGCGCCCACCTGACGAGCCTCAAGAAGGGCGAAACGGATCGTGGGCTGTCAAAGAATTTTCAGCAACCTTGTGAGTAGTTTCTTTTATGAATAAGTAGTTATTTTGTTAAGTATGACTTGAACTCCGCTCAGCCAATCGATAACTGTCTTCTCACACAACACACAAAAATTGCGGAATGATACAAATATTGTCTGGTTCTCCGCGTTTGAACTAGGGTCTAGTCCGCCTTCTAATTTAAGAAAACAGAAAATGCAATATGAACCCTGTCCGAATCATACCTTGCTATTTTGGGGTTCGAAGACGCATTAAGCACGTCACGATATTGATCGCGATATTGATCGTGACCTTCGCGATATTGATCGTGACCTTTGCTACTGGTCGAATTAATCTAATAAAACTTCCTATGAAAGTAGTCTGTTGTGCGAGTTCGTTTGCTCTTATGAGAATGCTCTAGAAGAGGCCACTCTTTGATTCATGCCGAGAACAAATCAGTACCTCTATTGGACGTAACAAAGGAAATATCTATTCCTAATCCAGATCTTCTTTGTCCATCTTGACCCCCATCTAGATCATTAGATCACTTACTGACTGGTTTTTGAACCTTCACCATGGAAGTTGGTTCACTGGGTTCGCCGGGCCCGGCAGCATTCACGGGGACAACACGAAATTCAAATTCTTTGCCCTTCGGTAAGTTCTTCACAGTGTAGTTTGTTCCAGATATCGGCGCCATGTTAGCCCTATTTGAACAGAAGTGAGAAAATGATAGTACCAATCGCAGAAATAATGCATCTCATTAAGTGAAAGCAATCTAAACGAGTTTCAAATTCAAATTGAGTGGTTTCGTCATCTGATATGAATTTGCACTAGGAGATGGTGGGTTTGAGAATTTTGAGTCATCCAAGGCCCTAATCTAGGAAATATCCATAAACTAGAACCATCCAAACCCAAACACATGTGGAGACTGAAAACTGAAAACGATATAAACTCAGAACACCGGCCGACATCAATTGACTTAGTGGAAACTTTTAGCCTCTCTGGATAAAACAACGCATTTTTACCAAGACAGCGTTTGCGAGCGTTTGCTGAGAAGTTCAAACGATCACAGGACAGAGTGAGCTTAGTGAATCCAGAGAAGTTCAACTGGATGATTGTCACAAACATATGATACAGATCAACGAAGAATGCTAAGTCTTGCTTGCAAGTTGAGTGTCTTATGGGGTTAGGTTTTGGATTGCCGCGTCTTAGAAACGTTGGAGAATGGACACGCTGAGAACAATAAGTCCGAGCACAGGTTATTCATATTGAACACGTGGGCAATGCGTGATCCGTCTACACTCACTTGGACCAGGATTTCTCACCCTTGGCTCGTTTCTCCACCACATATCCAGTGACAGGACCCTTTCGTGGAGGATCCCAGGCCAAGGTTACGGAGTCATCACTAGTATCCTCGACGGTTGGTTTTGACATGCCTGAGGGTGGATCTGAAAAAAAGCAATCAACGTGTGAACATTCAATTCTCCAGGTTCACTCGTCGCAAACCTTTTCCAGTTCTGCCGTTGACTTACCAAACGGATGCTTGGCTTTGATTGCGCGTTCCGTCGTAAGAGGTTCACTCACACCCATAGCATTTTCAGCCATGACCCGAAATTCGTACTCCGTGCCCTCTTCCAGGTTGCGGACCGTAGCCGTTGGTGCATGAAGGAAACCGCTGACTTTCTCCCAGCTGAAAGTATGAGCAACACACACGGGCTTCCTTCAGTTTTCAACACAAGTAAACTTTGATTGTCCGCGCAGTATAAACATTTCATGTATGGTTCAATAACGGCTTTTGAGGGAAGGAACGGATACCAACTGATTGAGTAGTCACGTATTCCTGCTAAGTTCTGTTCGTTGTATGTTTCATTAGCGAGTCACCTTGTACCTCTCTTTGAAAGAGGAAAGGAGTAAAATTCTGCCCTCACGAAATGAATGAGGAATTCTCTATCTATCTACCTATCTCAAACCGATCCCAGACCCACTCACTGAGGTTCGCTTGCCGCTCTAAACAACGGACATCACGGTGCACGTTCTATCAATGCCCGCACTTACAAACTTGTCTACAGTTCTCATAGTGGCTATGAGAATATTTTTGGACGGCGAAAACGGTCCCACTCCATTGGGAGACACAAGCCTCAACGTGTACACACCTCTCCCACTACTACGTGATGTCTGTCACAACGAAGGATGGCGATGATAAAGGCCTGGTAATCACACTTGTGAGAGATCGCTATGGCAACAGCTACCTTGAGTCACGAAGTAGCCCAGCTGAATCTTGTATGGCTGGGTCCATTTGACAAAACTGGATTTGTCCAAGTTGGCTGTTATGTTCCAGCGGCTGCTCCGCCCCCATTAATCAAGAGCCAGTGGTTTTATTGGGGTGCACTTTTCCTATCCTTGTTGACAGAAAAACCATCAATGTGAAGCCACACAAATTGGCGCACATTGAAAACTTTCATTCAATTCCATTCTGTACCCACTGGTGCACTCTCGTGTGGCAGTATCTTACCGAGCGAGTCAAGTGGTCAATGGATGAGTCACCCCAAAATTATTGAATGGGGAACAAGTTTAAAATCCATTTCTAAAACTGTCTGCGGCAGGTTAGAATAGCAACATGCAACTGGATTTGTCTTCAGAAGACTAAGTTGAATTAAAGATGGAAAAAGTGAGAACAGTCAAGCTAAAAATCGATTATGGATTAACATACACAGTGGAATTCTTGGGTTTCTTTTCCAAAATGTAGTTGGTGATTGGCTCCCCACCATCGTCTTCCGGAGCTTTCCAACTTAACGTAATCTCATCGGCCTTGACATCGGTTGCCTCGAGGGGACCGGTTGGTGCTCCTGGGACATCTGGAATGTGCAGAACGTGTGCAAAAATGGAGGTCTGGCATTGAGTAGGCTTGTTCAAATTATATAGCTTTCCGGTGACTGGCTTCCACCGTTCATATTCCAATTAAATTAGGCCCTACGCAATTTGCTTGCTTAAGACATCGACTGACGGGCTTTTCATGCAGCTAGGATGAATACACCCAACGTATTACGTAAAGTACTAGCTAAAGTGTTAAGGGGACCGGGGATACGACGTTCTCCAAATTATGACACAGGGTGAAGACTCCTTGGGGCGGACTAAGCTTTAGTGCGGTTTGCGCTTATGTGTTGAAAATGTACATCCAGAAGATCGCCTAGCACACTGCTCGCATATCGAAATATGGGCCACGAAACGCCATTAAGGAAATATTGCTCGTTCTTTAATTCCTCAGGAACCCTTATACTTGGAACAGTCAAATTTGTTATGCTGACGTCTGAACCCGTCTCAATATGGAGCAAATTTTCGTGATCGAAATTGATTGCAGTTAGATCAGTTTATCACGCATAATTTGCCTGAGAGGCGTCAACTGCTTTAAAAAACAGCCCAGGAATCACCACCACCATCAACATGGACAGCATGACATCAGCGTTCAACAGTAATACTTTACTGCCATACAACCATAATTTATTTGAAAGGCTTATTGTGATGAAAAGAATAAACACGGAGGAGGCCTTATTTCAATCATTCCGGGGTGCCTAAACCTCCAGACACTCATTCAATCTGAATAGAAACTGACAACACGAACGCCATTGATATTGATTACCAGCCACATCTTTCAGCTCAACCAGGCGCAGTGGGGATCTCGCGATCTTCATTCAAGTAGGCGAGTAGCACCGACAGCACCCAAACATTTAGTAATCTATTTCATGCCCCTCTGCCAGGTCAAGGGTTAGCTCCCTCTCTGCTCGCACCACTCTGAATCGAGCACGGAAAACAACACTCTCATCGGCAAACGATTGTTTGGTATAGGCAATGCATGGCATAACCAACAATTCTTCTGGTGCTGGGCACATTTTTCAATGGAAGTATCCACTGTATAGCCGAAAATCCATTTTTCAATTGCCTTTTTGTGGGGTGCTGGGCCATTTTTCAATGGAAGTATCCACTGTATAGCCGAAAATCCATTTTTCAATTGCCTTTTTGTGGATTCTCCGACACTAACCTACACGAGCTATGGTCCTCAGACAACGATTGTCGAACACGTGAAGACGCTTGAGGCCTCACAGCCATACAGCAAAAAAAGCCTGCACTGCAGCCTGATACACACGTCCCTTGAGATTCAGGAGTATACCGCTCTGACGCCCTAGGTGTCTCAAATTAGCAAACACGAACCGGCCCTTGGAGATTCGTGCATTGACATCAGCCATCACACTACAGTCGGAACCAATACAATTTCCAAGGTACGTAATATGCTCCACACTTCGAGTGCCTCCCCCTGGATTGTAAGTGGCGTTTTCAGTAACTGTATGTACACGAGCATGATCTTACACATTGTGGCTGCAAAGTGCATGCCAAATGACGGAATGACTTTGCTCAGTTCATCCAAAACACTGGACACGGGATACAAAATAGTCTTTGAGTTGAGGACTACGGTCCATGTCACAGAGACTGATGACCGAGGCGGTAGAAACCGCCAAGCTTCCCAGTTTTAACAGAATAGAAGGAGTGGAACTGGCAAGCGTGTAGAGAACGGTTTTGGATCAGTGGAACTGACACGTGTTGGCGTGACGTCATCAGATGGAGGGGTGGTCATCATCTGAACTCCACTTAATCCCACCCCACCCCACCCCCAACTAAATTGTTGCAGCACTCACAACCCCACAAAGACCAACGAGATCTATCAGCGGCAACCGCGGTTAATCATCAATTGAAGCACCCTGAGGAAACAAGAGCCGATCGGAACTAATTTGAAACTCTTCCAACCTATCAATTCAAGATTTTGGCGAACACTAGCCGATAAGAGCCGTTAATTGACACTCAACAGTGATCCAGTGTGATAATCTGAAGAGAACTTACTGATTGGTTCCCCATCTGCCTTATAACCTGGCTAATTTGGTGACCTGTTCACTTGACCTGATGAAGCTTTTGTGTCAAAATCGAAACTTGCCCAAGTAATAAAAACTGCCGATTGTTTAGCAAGCCCTTCTGAAACGTGACTTCTCAAACGGTTCCAAAACTCTTCAAATTGTTTGAAAGCTGTGGATACCGTTTGTCGATGATGTGTTCTCGGTAAATTTGGAGTAATATAGTACTGATTCCCTAAATACTAATATCTGACCTTGTACAAGCATAGATGGCGATAGTATCATGTCTGAATTTTTCCCGAATGTCTGCGGTGGAAGGACCTAGTGGTCAAGGACAAACGGTTACTGTCGACCTTGAGGCCGATTGATGACGTGCGAATGAATACCATAAAACACGTGGATTGAATGCCAAAGTGAATTTTCTCCAGCTATCCGTAGTAACAACTGTCGTATTTTTTTTGACCTTCCACTGTGAATATTTTCGAGTGCACTTCGTGCCTGTCTGACCCGTTATTTACGATACGTTTATTTGACTGTGTCTAGCTCCGAAGTCGAAAATGTGTTGTATGTTGTCTTGGATGTACACAAGAGTATTAGAGTCACTGAGAGACTCAGGAGAAATACTGACTTTCGATAGCATTTTGTGTACTATAAATTTATGGTCTGTGTACCGATATGCCTGGTGCTGTGCTGGCTACTACTAGATAAGTGTGAAGGAACTAGTGAATGGCAGGGCTTTTGTGGTCAGCTTTGAAAGGAGTGATTTATGGCTCGAGCAAACTGGTCAGTCGGTCTCTTGGTAAAAAGACACGCGTTTCTATTGTCTCAGTCACAACTGCGTATGTGTGTCTTGAAGACTGGAAATCACCTATTGCCCGTTTCAATGGGCCGTCCGCTTTGTGCACTAACACAGTATAAGCCTCAGCTGATTTTGAATGTCCACCGAATAATATTTGACATGCTGAGGTTCAGTGGTTTTTAACCAGGGAAGAATTGCCTCCCCCCACAGGTTTCGGTCAGCAAAACTTGAGATACACTGATAGGGGATGGACAGTGTGAAGGTTGAGAACCACTACTATAGATGCATGTGACAGACACGGGATTCCAGTGAATTACCTAGCCTACGCTGGTGCGTCAGGCAATCTCGTGACAACGCACTTCACTGTAATGTTAGACCACAGTCTGCGCGCAGGTAGTTGGGGTTAGAAAAGTGGCAATTTGTATGCAGCCCGATCAACAGCACTGCTGTCACACTGAACACCCAAGTAGATTGGTAATCGGAAAATGGTGAAATGCTGAGTTGATGTTTCCATTAGCTCCGACAGCCTAGCCCGTCCATTTTGATTTTTTACGTGTATTTTTATTAATAAGGCTAGATGATTACTTCCGTCTGAACACTTTCTTTCCCGGATGAAAATATGGAAGGAAACACTACTTTGAATCAGTTTTGCTATAGCACTTGAATGAAGTAAGGAATCTTGAGCGTAGTTGGTGAGTACCAACCAAGGTTTGTATGGACGAATCAGACTATTGTTGACTGGCGCGTGACTGGCGAGTGAAATCTGACTGCATGGGTCCAAAGAAACTTATAGTTGTTAGGCGGCGCAGCCTTGCGCGGACCAACGACTGTATCAGGCGTTGTGTGCATGATCTGACAGACATCATTCCTTTGATTGACTGACAACGCTAGGTGCACAGCACTACGAGCATTCTCTCTGATCTAGCAGGCTGATCCAGGCAGGAACAGGGGCGGCTATAATATGTGCATTAGAAGTTGTAGCACCAACTTTCCACCGATTGAAAGGAACTTCACAGCTACGCCGTTCTTGTGCTAATATTTTCTTCTCCACATTTGACCTGACTTCACAGGATTGCAAACTCGGCTAAGCCTCCGAGTGCGCTCAATATGTAACGGCTTTCCAGTAAAGCGTGAACTGAGTAAACAGGACATTCGCACAGGTGAGCTAGACGACGCCTAAGTGATACCGGTCCAAAACTGAAAAGTGGGTCTCACAGGGAAAAGAAGACAATTTCATGAACAAACATGGAGGATAGCCACGGTATGCAGTAAGATGGACGGTAAGTAAATCGAACTTTTAGTGCGGAATGTAAGTTCCGATATGTAGTGAGGTCGAATAACTGGTAGTGATCCTCAACCAGTGGCATAGTTGCATGAACAGCTATGTTCATTCACCAGGTGTATAACTTGTAGTTGGACGTCGGAAGCAAATGCACTACAATACTGGGACAGTCGCTTAAGTACAGCCCAATACTATGGTTCATATACCTGAACTCGAAACGTGATCACTAGTATGTGATCGGTGTATCGGATGAATTTCCAATCTGTTTATTACACAAACTCACCGATTACGTCCACTTTACACGAGGTTGTCGCCTGACCTTGATCATTCATTAGAGTCAGTTTGTATTGACCCGCGTCGGCACGGCGTGCTTTGGGTATTGTGAGTACGGCAACAGCTCCAGGAGACAACTCTAATGGTCCACCTGGTCCAGGATGAGCTGGTGGGGGCAAAGATTCACTGGATTCAATCACTTTCTTTCCATCAGGTCTGATTGGTTTGTCATCCAACGTCCACGACAATGTTGGAGCCGGATGACCAAACCAGGCTGCTGCAAGACGGAGTTCCTGTCCTGCCTTTTGGTGAGAAAGAAGAGTTTTTGGTCATCTCTGCTAGTCAGTGACAAGATTTTTTGGTATATATTTGGCCAATTCAAACAAACCTTAGTCAAGAAAAGCGAAAATAAGATTTCGTTGGCGTCTGTTTGGCAGATGCAGGTACAAAATATGGAACGGATCAACAGCGTAATTGTCTTGGTTCTTCCTCCGGTCAAAGATCGAAAAATATACATATTCATATCGTAGATATATAAATATATATGACCTACGTCTGAATTTATATATATATATATAATATAATAATAGATATGATTTGACAAGAACTGAATGTAAGAAAGTAGGGATTATTACCACGGACAATCGAACTTCATATTACATGGTGACACAGGTGATTCAAACCTACTTTAAGTTTGATGTCTTTGAGGCCACCAACACCTGTTCCTGGTCCACCGACACAGTCCTCCGGAGTAACAATCCTCGGGGCTTCTGGCTGATTCACCGCAGTCAATGGTGCTGTTGGTTTTGTTGGTTCACCCGGCCCTTCATCGTTAATGGCTCGAACGCGGAACTGACTCGTCTCACCTTCCTTCATCGGAATGAACGCACATGGCTCGGTGGTTTGTTTCACTGGAACCCAATTTCCAGCATCGTCCTTCTTTTCCACCTGGTAGCCGGTGATTTTGCTGCCACCATCTTTCCGTGGTTTCTGCCAGGAGAGCTTCACACCGTTTTTGTTCACCTTGTCCACATTCAAGTTCTCCGGAGAGCTCGGAGGGACTGAAATTCATTAAGGTGTTCGAACGATCAGGGACTGTATAATCTGGAACAAATATAGCAACAGTGCGAGTGAATTTCGGTGTACACTTACATGTAGGATCTTTGATTACTTGAGGTGCGGTCGCCTTTGACGGTCGTCCGGGGCCAGCATCGTTCACTGCACTAACACGAAACTCGTATGTCTGGCCGGCTTCCAAATCAGACACCCGAGCTTCAGGGCCATGGACTAGGCCAGCCGTCGCCGGCTTCCACTCGCCATTGGGCGTTCGCTTTTCAATCAAGTATCCTAAATGGTAATGACAGTAAAAGTACTGTTCGTTACTATCCCGGTGGTGCAGTCAAAAAGGTGGGTAACGAGGCGCAACCATAATGCAAGAAGATAGGCATTTCGGAAAAGCTCACCCGTTATTCATGTGTCGTTGAACAAAGCAACCTTCATGTTAGTTTAAAACTGGCTTTGACCGAAACTCGTTTGGGTACTTCGGGACAGCTTAGGTCATATGGTGTGTACTTAGTGAGAAATGAAAATCAACCACGCCCAACTGTTTTGATTCTGGTTCCTCGACTATTCTTGCAGTTTGATTCGAAAGCCTGCGAAAAAGCCACCAGCGAAAGGAGACAACCCTCCGCTGCCAAGTCGTCTATTAGCATACACCCACTATACAGTTATAGGCTATTAAACAGGAAAGTAAAATTCTCCTATGCACACAGTTTTTAAGAACTGAACATTTTAACGCAAATCGGTTCCGCGATATCTGTGATAAACTTCACCTTCCAACAGACATTGGGCGGAGCTTCGACATGACCGCAGGCTACTCACATGACTGGGCAGTAGTGTATGCCATTATATCCATACTAATCGAAACGGTGAGGTTAAATCCTCTCTAAGATGTCTTAGGCGTATTCGGACCCAGTGATTCGCTAACTTTTTGTCGTAGGTTGTGTTTTCTTCTTGGGGAGCTTCATACGCAGTGTTATGTTACACATAACTGTGTACGAAAATTGGAGCACACTGGAACAGACAGCGCCGTTTGGTTGTTCTTTTGCACGCCAACCACACGTAGTCTTCACAATTTGGTTATGAGTAACAACTAGTAACTTGGGAATTGGTAACAAGAACACAGTGACGAATAATAAAGTCTTCGGGATCTTGTCGTCCGGTCAGTACATATCTAGTGGTTAGGATATGGATAAATAATGAAATAAACAGTTAAGATCGGCTATTAAATTAGAAAACACGGAGATTAGGATGATTAGTCCTCAACAAAAACGAAGTAGCGTGTACCTGGATAGTGTGACGTGGTCTACAAGGCAGCTGAGAGGCTGTTTCAATTGATTCGTGTTACACGACCAAGGCAGACTCAGAGCTCATACGAATCGCTTTTGAAAGCATAGTACCGGATTGCGACTGCTTCTGCTGTATTCAAGCAACGTCGTTGGATCAGTGTTAGCAGTTTCTCAGGTACCTGGTGCATAACGTGAAACAACTCATTCGGATCAATCTCGAGACCGGTGTCAGTTAGGCGTGACGCGGTCGAGCTGGGTTCCAATTGATTCTACACGACCAAGGCAGACTCAGAGCTCATACGAATCGCTTTTGAAAGCATAGTACCGGATTGCGACTGCTTCTGCTGTATTCAAGCAACGTCGTTGGATCAGTGTTAGCAGTTTCTCAGGTACCTGGTGCATAACGTGAAACAACTCATTCGGATCAATCTCGAGACCGGTGTCAGTTAGGCGTGACGCGGTCGAGCTGGGTTTAATGAAATTGCAGCAACAGAGATTCTCATGTATTCTCTTAGTCCATTGCCCTGTCATGCGCCCAACATCTTCCACTGCAGACGGCATGAGAAGTAATACAATATTCTGAATGAAGACTATTAGTTAGGTGGTTGGCTTGTTTCAGCACATTTCTCTGTGGGTGGCTACTTCACCAGTATCTGCCTCTCCATGTTGAACTGTCAGAATTCAAATTTACGAATCGTCTGACACACAGCGGTCCTTCGGATCCCAACATTTTGTGGAAAAGAGGAAGAGCATCGGTTTTTTCAGTTAACCTATCAGTCGAATGAATTGATGATTCGCAGATGAAACTATTACAATCTCAGAACCGCGCCCAAGTCTTTCTGAATGCACAAGACTAACCTCAGTCCATCACTCTGTGCTATCGTTTACCTCCAGCAATGAGTGAAGTGATGGGTGATCTGGAAGTAGCCGAATAATTTGTGATGGACGAGCAAAACTTTTATCAGGTGAAACCCAAGTTAGAGCATACGTACGGGGAGACATTGCACAAGTTTGTTTTCGCAGGTGTTTTGTGGTAGATGAATCAGCCGATTGGCACCTACCTGTCTCTCGGTACACGTTACAAATTGTGGCTTTGCCATGGTGTTTACCATTCGTGTCGATGGTGGGGAATAAATTTCAACGAAGTCGTCCAACCATATTGGATGGGAAAACATTAATCGTCACACTAAGACTAACGTAAGGAAGACTCCTTGTTGACTTTAGCAATCCTAAGAACATGCGCTGGTTAGATACGTGAGCAAGCTGCTATTCTAATTTGTGTGCGTCGATGTCCTCGCGCTCGTCGGTCGGCCAATCATTCATTCATGAATCGATCGGTTCACACTTACGCAACAAACCATACTTGTTGGAACATGTGGTGACATTCGGCTGATATAATCTCGGGAATCCGGTCGACTCAGCAGGACTGATTATATAGGGTAGTCAAAAAACTCCAACCAGCGGGCCCATAAATAATAGAGAAGTATTGAGGCAGTTAAAAGGTAATCATTAGGTGGACATATACAAGCACACACCTTGTATGGGATTACCACCATCATTCTCTGGTGGCTTCCATGACAGCTTGACGCCATGTTTGTCAAATTCGTCGATTTTGACATTTTCAGGGGCATCCGGAGCATCTGATAGGAAACAGGAACGGCAAAAAGAAATCAATCCGACGGCACGAAAGATATGCAAATCAATTTCTAGTTCGTTATCACTTAGTGATGTAGCAGGCACACAATAAGCGACAATGAGTGACTGAAATTAACAGAGTGATCTTTGCCCGACACCCGGTAGGCTGCAGCTCATGTGACTCAAGTGAAAAACACCGGCCTAGCGTTCCTTAAGGTGCGCCACATTCCAGTTCACCACGTATAAAGAAGGATACGCTTCTGTGAAGCAACTGTCAGTTTTCATGGCTGAAGAGGTTGAAGTAAAAAAAAAACACTCGTAGCCAGCCGATAGGTCGGTGGCACTAATTGTACTTAACAATTAGAAAGCAGATGTGTACAGTCCTGAAAAAGTCCAATCAATATATTTCGTTCTGATTGGTACTCACCGGGTGAACGTTCCAAGGGCATTATCAGACGATTCATGTGTTACAAAGAATTATTGGACATCACTTAGGACACAAGTCAATCACTGCGAGTAATCCAACTTATTCCTCCGTATTGTATGAAGGATTGGGATAAGACACTCTGATCAGCTCCTCGGTGGGTCTCTGTTGACCGTTAGTCAAGCATGGTTTCCAGGCCATTACTTTTGAAAAACCTTTCTATCTGTCCCAAGACATTGTAGAATTATATGGTTGGAAATTCTTTCATTCCTCAAATGGTCTGTGGGAATTTTAAGCGAAATTAGGTGGCTTCCTGCAATACATTGTACGAAGACCATGTATATTCACACCTAGTAAAAATCAATAGTTAGTCGCAACAAATACGAAGGAACATAAAAAATACATACAGTATATAAAGAGCATTCAAAGCACTAAATGACGAATGAAATTTCCCATAGGCATCCTACTAGATATAAACTTACTTCTTACGGATCTACCGACCAGCGGAACTCATATAATGCTTCATTGTAGGAACTGCCTCAAACATTGACCTGTTTTAACAGAGCAATATTCCTAAGTTTTCCTACCTGACACCTCTAGAAATCAGTTAGAATGCAGAACTATTCAGGAGTGCTGTCCACACGGTTTGCACAGTTCAGTTGAATCCCATAATTACTTGCTGTTAATGTCTGCTTAACCATGATACAAAATCTGGTGGATAGAGTATAGGACAGCACTCTCAATCGCCTATGAAAATCCAAAACCTACTTGAGATAGAATGGCGTAAACGCAATTTTATCTCTCACTTCTTTAGGTATACGTTACAATGCTGATTTGGCAAACACGTCGAGCCCTGAGTGAAACATCTGCTGCTTCCGTAATGAGGCGATGCTCTTTGGGCGCGCGCCTACAACCACTGTGCCGTGAACATTCCGCCTGAGCGGAAGCGCTTAGAACCATCATCTGTGACGAAACCATCAATCACATGTTTACTGGGGAACAGATCTGTAGGAGTCACCTTCAACACGAGTAGTTCACAAGTGATACCCGTTGATAATGCAATTTTGATTAAAAGTCCGTATTAATAGTGACCATCTGGGAAAACAAACATTCAACTGAAGTATGAATGCTGAAAACGGACCGACACCTACATAATGTAAAGAAAAAGACCAAGCTTTTGAAGCAAAACGGTGACCTCTAGCATATCGGGCGAGCGCTCTATCACCTTAGTCACCTTGAACGTTGTCTCACATGACAAATATTCAACTGAGTTCACTTCGATTCGCTACAGTCCTGCCTTATGGATCAACAGTTGATATCAGTGGCATTAGGGAGTATTCGTTTGACTTCCATAACGGGCCAGAGATCACTCCAGTTTGGGTACTCACAATACATCGGTTTCAGTTTGATATAGAAGGAATGAGTGTTTGAGAAATCTTGAATGTGGTCCAAAGCACACACAACGCAAACGAAAATACAGAAAAGGCTCGATCTTTCAATCTTCGCCCATCCAACACGACTCAGAGAATAATAGGGTGTGTAGATTTTGCCGATCAAAACCCATCGGTCCTGAGAGCAGTATAGTTTGTACTGTACTGTAATAAACAGATACAACGATGAAAAAGCGTAATTGGAAGAGGTAATGTTAATCGTAAGTTTCGTCCCTGCTCAATGAAAAGCATGACGATGACGCTGAGAGTAGGGAGGTTGAAACGCGGGGAGCTAGGAGATCCATTAATCATGTGTTACCTTCAATGCCCAGTAATCTGCATACCAAAGCATGATCGTTACAGCTTCAATCGCATTATCATACAGCTTTAAAATGGGCCTAAAACGATTGGGACTCAGTCAAGAAATTAACTCGTCTATTTCCAACCGATAACTGCCCTTGACCGCTAGGACAACATGGAGAGAGAGAGAGAGGGAGGTAATCACAGACCGACTGCACTCCCAACTGTGGTAGGTCAAACAACGCCCGAAACACGTTAAGTAAGATGACTGACACACCTGGTCGATACACCGGCCCGTAGACGCTCGTCAATTGCAGGTCAACCTGTGTGGTTCTCAGACAAGTAATAACAAACCCCAGGATATTATTGAATATATTCGTTCGTAACTTTACAAGTCGCGATTTTCCGTGGGAGACAGTTGACAAGCATGACCAAATCCCTAGCTGAAGGTCACCGTTTTCACCTGATTGTTGTAATCGTTCAAACTTCCGAACGGACATTGTGAAGAACCCAGTTGCACGAATACGAAATTCGTTGTCTGTAATCACCTAATGCTCTCTGCGGCATCCATTTAGCCATAGTCCCTTAGGTCATAATTGCAAAACCGAGCGCACGTCCTACAATTCATAATTCTGAATAAACTTAAGGTTTAGTCTGAGGCTGTTTCGATCCATACAGCACTTAATTGTGCTGTCTGTTTGTTGTCGGACGGTCTTAATTATCCACTCGTTCGCTAATCCTTTGTCATTTGGTCATCACTGTTTGTCGTCTTAGTGTTCCTGAAAAGATAATCAGAGGAACTGATGTGTGATTCTATGGACCGCGAAATTCGTTACACAGCTATATCGTACCCAAGACTACTGAGTGGTTCAGAATCAGGAACTGTTAACAGCACTTCGAACAATGACCGATGAAACAGCCGTTTTCATGATAAGTGACTCTTCCTTACGGCATCAAACAAAGCTGGATCATAAGTTTTGTTCACCTGATTGCCAATAGTGTTAAACATGGAGAATTTTTCCGTTTGTTAAGATATTTTCACTATGAACACGATACCGGTGTGCATCTGTCAGGACGCGCCCAGACATGGGAAAAGTAATGTGTAGAGAGTAACGCAACCCCAAGGTCACCATCCGTACGACACGTCCAGAAAGCAGGTGCGTTGGCGGAGCCCACCAAACACGGCTCAGCAAAATAAGACCTGTAGAGTGGGGCTGAAATTGTTCACGACCGGAACACCACCATTGGCTGTACAGAACGAACAAGTGAACGACCATATTTGGCCATTTAGCCATCCTATATATTTGCACAGAAGCTCTGTATGTTTTGTCCTGACAATACAGCCGTACCCCCTGTCCTCTGTCTCCTTATCGCGTAGTCTGGCGGGCTCACTGCAGGCCTAACAACTAGACGGCCACCCAGGATACAACAACATCCACTCATGATAGCGCAAAATTGTGTGAGCCATTCCTGTCAGTCCGTCCTTGGGCTGGATCGAATGAAGTAGCCTTGTTCGCTGGCTGATCAGTCACTTTTACTGGGTGTGAATCTGTTAAAACTTTAGAAGTAGACTGGGAGTATAGATCTGTGTCACCTGACTGCCTACCCCGAAAAGGACTGTCACCTGACAAAATCCTCTGGCTCAGCAGAGTGAGACACGTGGGATATCAAAGTCGATAAAAAACCAATTCTGGTTGGATCCAGTTCTTCCGTATATGAAGCGAACTCGATCACCCAATGGTGGCTTTTTAAAAAAGTATTGGTTCTGAATCCTCCAAAAAGAGGATTTGCTTTGTTAACGGAATGCAGATGTGAAATATGACCACCAGAATCGAATAACAGTGGAAGGTCTGAGAGCGAGAGAGAGACAACATAAAACGTGTTAGGACGTGTAAACTTGGGAAAGAGATGTTCAATTCCTTATCATGATGCCTCTCCCACAGTCTAAACGTGTTTTTAGATACCAAGGACGAATTTGGAACCGTTCTTCGCAGGTATTCAGGGCAGTCAGATTCGGATTTCCGTCACTCAAGCGAATTCAAAGACAAATTTACTGCACCTTAGACTACCTCCTCTGCTGATGGTACGCGAACACACATGCATTGGACCCTGTCAGGGTCGCTAAGCTGCCGAATCAGGTTCCAAGGCCCCGTAGCGCTATCTGACTTGGAAGTTCTGGGAGGCGAATCAAGCGACCGACACAGTCAAGACGGTAACTGGGTTGTCATCAGCTATTGGGAGCTGAAATCCCGGCAAGGCCAAAGCTATGCACGGCCGATGAGCTCTAATTGGAGTGAATCTAGAATCCACTGCTTCCTCCTTTGGTATGGATTCAACGGAATAATTTCACTGGGGAAGGTGAGCATCTACAGTCGCGCAGTCACCCAAATCATATCACGGTGGGCTGGGAGCAAGAAGATTGGACGATCGTCTCGCCGTGTTGCAAGCCCATTATCGATGGTTTACCGAGTTTAGCAACAGCACCAGGCCAGCGAACCGCCCCATCGTTCGATCAATACGCTCGCCTCTGAAAGCCGAAGGCAGGGCAGGACTGGTCGTGCAAGCCTCGAGCCGTTGTGGTTAGACCCTATTTTGCTCAGACGCATGAAACACGAAAGCACTCAACTTCAGGAGAAAAACGTACAAAGGTTCAACCGAAGTGGTCCCAGAGAAGTTCTAGTTATGGAAGTTCTAGTATTGAACGCCAAATTGTTTGTAAGCGGAGTTCTGTGCTTATCTGCGACTTAACTTATTGGTAACGGAATACCTATGAGTCATGGGAAGGAAGAGACCTGCCGATAGGTTTTGAACGGCCTGATAAGTAGTTTTGTCAACAAAAGAATTAATAGCCTGGAGGTTGAGGTTTAGAATCTTCCTGAAGATTCGCGAGATGCATACTACTGATGATTCCCAGTAAGAATGAAACAGTCATACAGTTGTTCTCAACTTTCCGACAGAAACTGACTTCACCTACAGGAGGAAATCTAAATTGGAAGCTTCCATAGTCTGTTCATGTTACCAGCGAATATTACTATACTGACAGGATACTTTAGGTTCAATTTCTTGGTCCCTGAGAGACACTACATGAGGGCTGCATTTAAGTTAGCTACTGATCACGGGCAGTCTATTTTTCAAAGCCAATTGATTTATGGTTAGTCATATTTTTCTCCATGTGGATGATCAAATACAGAACACATGGCATGGAGATACATCAACACTGGCTAATGCTTCAGAAACGAACGTAATCTAATCCAATAATCTAATCCAAAACGGCTTGCATTTATCAGCTCCACAGAAACGACCGCGTCCTGGTGAACAAGCAGTTCAAACAAACTGACGAATAAAATGGCTTCAGTATGTCCACATTGATTGTGCTGTTTGAGATATGTCTATATGGCCCGATTGCTGTATGACGGTTATCTGACAAACTTAGATATAATAAGACTGTAGATCTCGGTCCTAAGATTGATCATAGTTAAAGTGATATTTCTTTAAAAAAACACTTGCTAGGACATTGGAATTTTACCTCTCTTTCCGTCTCTCTCAGAGACCACCCGAGCTGCGACAACTACAAGTTGGTCCAATCGAAAATATTTCTTACAGAAGGGGACAGTTTTGGTCAATCGCTTCAGAAAGTCTTTCCAGAGAAGTTAGTGGGCCATACAAAACCTTAGTTTTGGTTTAATTTCCAGCAATATCCAGTCCCCTTACCCGCATTCAGCCCTTGGTGGCTTCCACCAAACCTGAACTACAGAGGACCACCATTATGTGTGCTTCACTTGGGTTTGCGTAACTCACGAAACTTACCAATAGAACCATATACAAACAACCCCCTGAGACCAGCATTTTCTACGAAATTATCGTTAGACTGTGAATGATCCGCATAATCCGTTCCACCGTTTTTCTAAACAAGTGGAAATGGTTCATCTTTGATGTTATGGATAACAAGACGAAAGTCGTGACGTCAACATCCTACACTCCGAGTCTTCGTAGTTCCTCCTTCAACACATTATTAGACCTAAGCTTTCCAAGACAAACGTTACAAAAACGCCAAGGAAACAGCGGCTGTCTAAACGTACCGAACGGATTCTTTGCGGTGATCGCACTATTCGTTTCACATGGTTCACTGGCACCCATCATGTTGACTGCGGAGACACGGAACCGATACCGTTTCCCCTCGACCAGGCCGCGTACAGGGCAACTGGTTCCGACAACACTGGTGGGAACGCGTTCCCAGGCCCCGGTAAGCGCATCGCATTTCTCCACCACGTAATCTACAGCAGCAAACAGAAATAGGGGAATTTAATAAATGAGAGTGACAGTTAAGGGACAACAAATGTGGAGGACAAAGGAAACATAGGACTATCTCTTGCTTGTACACTGTAAATGGATTGAACTCTGACTAGACAAGTATCTGGTGCATGCAGAATATCGGGATTCGGAAGATTTAGCCTGAAACCATATCTGCAAAACAGTAGGATGTGGACAGTATAAACTCAATGAAGCGCGCGTAAGATGCGGAGGACACGTTGCATCCCTAATTTAATGGAGAAATGAGAGAACCACTATCAGGAAGGTCAGCATCCTGAAAGCAACCACCGAATGCCCGGAATCTACCGAGACTCTCAGCTCCTGGTGTTGAACAGACAGACAACGCCCCCTCACTATGCAGCACGTCACAGCCTTGTATCAAACCCAGACAGCGCGAGTCAGCGTTGATCAAGGTCAGACAACGCCCCGCAGCACGTCGCAGCCAGACCGTGTGCGTCAGCATTGGACTAAGTTCAGACAGTGCACTTCCAATAAAAAGCTTGAGGCCGTTGTACTTTTCGCGCTCGCACGCACTCGCGCTCTCGCAACCACTTTGTTGGAATATAGCTGTTGCGTTCCTTTCCGTGAGCCTTTTTCTCTCCGACACTGGGCACTGGAGCGGGTCGGCAGCAGATACCACAGGCCGGCGAATCAGCAGATATAACAACCACCAATCACCGTCAGCTTTTATTGCATCAGTTTTGTAGCCGACACATGACATTACCATGAAAGTCAACGCAAAAATCGGATGTAATAAGAGCAAGACCCGTTATTTCTATTATGACCATAGCAAATTAGGGGACCTATGAAAAAAGTGATCATGAGGCACTGTCGGTTGATGGTAAGACAGATAAGGTGGTTGCTAGAAGTGTGTTCCTGCGTAGCACGTCACAGCGTGAACGTCGGCCACTTAACAAATAGATCACTACCGGTAAAAGGGTCACTCAGATTCACTTGGGGGAGGGGGGCTGATAAGATAAACACTGTCTGAGGGAGGGCGTTGTTGTGAGCTCTTTAAGGAGAGACACCTGCACAGATATACCCTTCTTAAGAAGATTACTATTTCTGAGTAAGTCGCCGAATTAACTTCGGCACATAAACACACAGGGATGATTAATGGCGAGTACATACAAATTTTCTGCAGGTTTCCACAATGATTTAAATATGTATCATTGTCATAAAGGAAACTACTCATAAGGTTGCTGAAAACTCTTCGACAGCCCACGACCGGTTTCGCCTTTCTTGGGGCTCATCAGGTAGGCGCAGTCCCCGAGTTTCCGTCAACCTTATGATCATTGTGTTCACTTTATTTGGTCATTTCATTCACGATCTTCTGTGACCTAATTACATCAGATGGCTCACAATCTTAGATTGTGCGCTTGAAAACAAACACGACCGTGGATCATTTTATTCGATCGTTCTAAGTCAAGTAAATGTACGCTTTTCGATGTGCTACCTAACTGCACTTTAGCACTCGGAGTCGTATCGTGGCAAGACTCCAAGTCCACACATCACCCACCTTATTGGACCTAAGAACGGGGTTCCGCGAAACTCCGTACGGAAGTTCAAAGTGCTGCCCAGCTCATCTGGCAATCCCTGAATGGTAGGCTAACAGATGTATACGCCATAGCAAGATTCTCACCAAAAACAGTCTGAAAGCGAACGGAACTAGTAAGATAACGACCAAAATGACAGTCCCTCCACAAGGGGACTCAAACTTCATGAAACCAACTCAGTAACCACCGTTCAAAGTAATAATGAATATGGTTCTCATGTTTATCAATGCAGGTGGATAGGTTGCGTTTCACGCCAAATTCGCCAGTTGTGCAAATATGAAGCACATCAGTAAGCGTACCATAGCCTCGGTTGGAAGGATCGGCTGATATCCACCTGTAATTGTAATTGTAATTGTGTCACAGAACACCTTATTTGAATTAGCTAAGCAGAAATATACCAGGCATGTTCCAACCCTAGGGAAGTGCAAGGCACACTGACATGCGTACTAGTGGCGAACTGCCTACATACTTTTTTCCATGAATGGTTTAGCATATAGTGAGACGTCTTCCTCACAACTGTTGTATCTCATACATACTGTATATGGCAATCATTCCAATAAAGACTAAAAACATTGAAAAAGGGCATTTGGTCACTTCTCAGCTGGACCGCCTCTCTAGTAAATGATCTCTTTTCAGTAGAGTTTTACATGACAGGAATTGCTATGTTTGGTTGCAACGCCCATGGCAGAAGAGAGAACGCACCTGTAATTGGACAACCCCCATCAAACTCGGGTGGTTTCCAAACCAGCTTGCAATTGTCCGCAAATAAGTCCGTGACTTCCAGATCCTCAGGTGGTTTGGGTTTATCTGGAAAAGACAACACACGTGTATCTCACACTGAATCGACGACATGACCCCCAGAAATGAACCATCCAGTCACAGATTAGAAGTCACCAAAATTTGTGCTAAGTAGTTTAATACCACTTTCGAAATATCTGAATATATCCCAATAAAGGCATTTTAAAGCAGCACTCTTCTGGTATGCGGTTGCCATAATACTCGAAGAAGATGCGGTGAATGAGATGATACCAGGATGTGTCAAAGCTTATGCGGATTTCCGGGAAAACGTAGAGCAGGCCAACTATGTTGTACTTAGCGGTGAGCTTGAATCAGAAAGACTGTCCTAGACAGGTATAGGCAAGAGTAATAAGAGGCCATTTACAGCTTCGAGCATCGTATTCTGAGCCTTCTATGGTTAGTAGTTAGGAAACTGCACATACACTGGGATGACAATGGGTCTGAGCACTAGCTACACTCCAGTCCTCACGTCATACGAACAGCTGCTCATTCAGAACAGCACCCACACAACTTAAATACATGAATGGTCACTATGAATTCACTTTTTTCTTTGCATGCATATAGAATAATAACAGTCCTCTATCGAATCGGTGGGAAATAGTCAACTGACACAAATGTTATTATGCGGAATTGAACAGATACGAAATTTACTAATGACTACGTCTGAATAAATCGCTGATAATTAAAATGGGATTCAGTTACTAGGCCTTCAGTGATTCAGCCAGCAATGACACACATGATGTGTTGCGGGGACAAGACAGGTTGGACATACCTCTTTTGGGTCGCACTTTGACGATTTCCGTGGGTTGACTAGGTTCGCCAGGCCCAGCAGCGTTAACGGCGCGCACTCGGAATTCATATTCCGCGTTCTCCTCCAAATTGTCCAGATGAGCTTGCGTGCCACTTACTGGCTGCCCATCCGCAGTGGCCGGCTCCCAATCAGCACCGAACTTTTTGCGCTTCTCTACCAGATATCCTGTGATACGGGCTCCACCGTCTTTGGCCGGCTTGGTCCAGGTTAGATCCACGTGGTTTTTCCCAACATCTTCCACCACTGGAGTTCCCGGACTGTCCGCGGTAGCTGGATAGGCAATGGAAAAATAAGTATAAGTATATAAGTGTGTTTGTTTTGTAGCATTTTTCAGACCGAGTAAACATCGAGTTGGGGGCCTGAAAATATACTAACAGCCACAGGCAAAACTCTGTTGAACAGTCACACAAAAAACTGGTTAAACACAGGGCGGTGCTATTCTGTTTGGACAAGTCGAACAGACTAAATCGCCTCTCTGGGCTTTGTTATCATGTGGGCTACCCAGAGAGAACGGCACATTCGCTCCGCTTTTGTAAGTTCAAGTAAAATAATTACCAAACCATCGATCGTCTTTTGTACATTGCTCAGATTCCACAAGCCAAACAATAAGTGGTGATGTAAAGTAGCCTGTAGTTCCGGCTAACTCATCACAATAAACAACACATCGAGTGGGAATCCAGCTGCACATAACACAGTCGACTCCATTTCCTACAATTCGGTTTAAATTTTTGTGCACTTGCTTATCTAACCAGCAGTAGCTAAATCCTTTTCTAAAAATTTGGACTTATTCGTGATATGAACGTGAGAAACGCGCAATGTCCTCGCAAGGAGGCTGGTCCTCAGGTAGTACAATTCGGTTTTTTTGTGCACTTGCTTATCTAACCAGCAGTAGCTAAATCCTTTTCTAAAAATTTGGACTTATTCGTGATATGAACGTGAGTGAGACGCAATGTCCTCGCAAGGAGGCTGGTCCTCAGGTAGTAATACGGTTTTCTTACCTCAGTAACCCATTCAGTTGTACTGAAGGATGTTTATATAGCATCTACAGAGTCTGTCCTATCAGGTTGGTCAGTGAAAAGAGGTCTGAAACACAGTCACCTTGCTTACAAAGTTAAGGCCTGGAACAAATGTGTTAGTTTGTTGCTTGAAATGTAGGCCACCTGAGTAGTCTCAAGTTGACCACCGTTGCATTGAAGCCAGGCTTTTGAGCCAAAAACCTTGATTGAGGACCCTAATCATTCTCACGTTTGGGTTTGGGTTCCATAGTAGTATCTCAGCTACATGCAACCGTGAAATTTGTAGGCACAGATACCTTTATGCCATGTGATAACGTCAGCGGGGTCATCTTATTCGCTGCATATAACAGGGCTGATAAACGAAAACTTGCGACGGCTGACACCTACCATTTTGCTTCGTTGTTATCTCTTAACTCCCCACTTATCCCACTTGACAGCCACTACTTTTATGTAGATCCCAGCTCCAGGCACTTCAGTGAGATAAAAATTGCATTTACACACTTCATGCACGTGTATGGTGCATCCACCGTAGCGTCACCGCTCGGACTTTAAACTCATTAAGAGACATTTTGAAACAGGTTCTGGATATGATCGAATTAACCATTGGACTCCGTTTGGTTCAAAGACCTCCAAACTCAGTTTTGGCGTCTTTCGATTAATGTCGTTTTTGTTCTTGATGCGATGTGCTGCGTAAGCAAACGGCGACCACGTTCCTCGTCATCAGCCATGATAATCCGTAAAGCATGATAAGGATTCACTTTTGGTACTTCTGTCATCCAGATATCACTAGGACAAGAGGTGAATGAAAGAATCCACACCGGCATACTGAAAACTTGCTTGCACTCAACTTATTCTCCCTTACCCTCTAGAAATCATCAAGGGGTAGCGCTCCATAACAATTCACATTTCCTCGGTTTCGCGTCATATGTCCAATTATTCGAGTCAGTACAATCTGACCGGTTATAGCGGCCTTAGAGATAATGAGCAGATAAGTTTCATACACCTAAATCTAGTTCAGTCATATTTGCTGTTTTCCTGACTAATTTTTGCTTTTTCCTCCGTCGCGGCACTGAGTATTCTGAGGACTGCCACTGACAGTTGTCATAGCTACTAACCTCTTAGCAAGAATATGTGGAGTAGTTCATGAAACCAGTTCCTGATAGCAATGTGCGGCTGCAGTCTCCTGCAGGAGTTTGAGCGGGCTGACCAAAATGGTCAGAGGATCAATCCGCCCTGAAAGTGGTCGGTTCACAAGAACAGCTGAATGCGTGTACCTGAGGTGTGCCATTGGCAGGCTTTTTCGTGGGCTTAGGGTCACTTATGCTCAAACCGTACAACAATTAAAAACACCATCTTAGAAACACTCGTATTACGTTAATCACTTTTCCGGTTCTGTTTTTACGGGCATACAGATATTCCATATTACCCGAAAAATGTTTAGTCTGTCAGAATGTCACTTACTGAACTTGGGTTTCTGATAATTAAAATGGGATTCAGTTACTAGGCCTTCAGTGATTCAGCCAGCAATGACACACATGATGTGTTGCGGGGACAAGACAGGTTGGACATACCTCTTTTGGGTCGCACTTTGACGATTTCCGTGGGTTGACTAGGTTCGCCAGGCCCAGCAGCGTTAACGGCGCGCACTCGGAATTCATATTCCGCGTTCTCCTCCAAATTGTCCAGATGAGCTTGCGTGCCACTTACTGGCTGCCCATCCGCAGTGGCCGGCTCCCAATCAGCACCGAACTTTTTGCGCTTCTCTACCAGATATCCTGTGATACGGGCTCCACCGTCTTTGGCCGGCTTGGTCCAGGTTAGATCCACGTGGTTTTTCCCAACATCTTCCACCACTGGAGTTCCCGGACTGTCCGCGGTAGCTGGATAGGCAATGGAAAAATAAGTATAAGTATATAAGTGTATTTGTTTTGTAGCATTTTTCAGACCGAGTAAACATCGAGTTGGGGGCCTGAAAATATACTAACAGCCACAGGCAAAACTCTGTTGAACAGTCACACAAAAAACTGGTTAAACACAGGGCGGTGCTATTCTGTTTGGACAAGTCGAACAGACTAAATCGCCTCTCTGGGCTTTGTTATCATGTGGGCTACCCAGAGAGAACGGCACATTCGCTCCGCTTTTGTAAGTTCAAGTAAAATAATTACCAAACCATCGATCGTCTTTTGTACATTGCTCAGATTCCACAAGCCAAACAATAAGTGGTGATGTAAAGTAGCCTGTAGTTCCGGCTAACTCATCACAATAAACAACACATCGAGTGGGAATCCAGTTGCACATAACACAGTCGACTCCATTTCCTACAATTCGGTTTAAATTTTTGTGCACTTGCTTATCTAACCAGCAGTAGCTAAATCCTTTTCTAAAAATTTGGACTTATTCGTGATATGAACGTGAGAAACGCGCAATGTCCTCGCAAGGAGGCTGGTCCTCAGGTAGTAATACGGTTTTCTTACCTCAGTAACCCATTCAGTTGTACTGAAGGATGTTTATATAGCATCTACAGAGTCTGTCCTATCAGGCCTTCAGTTGTACTGAAGGATGTTTTTATAGCATCTACAGAGTCTGTCCTATCAGGTTGGTCAGTGAAAAGAGGTCTGAAACACAGTCACCTTGCTTACAAAGTTAAGGCCTGGAACAAATGTGTTAGTTTGTTGCTTGAAATGTAGGCCACCTGAGTAGTCTCAAGTTGACCACCGTTGCATTGAAGCCAGGCTTTTGAGCCAAAAACCTTGATTGAGGACCCTAATCATTCTCACGTTTGGGTTTGGGTTCCATAGTAGTATCTCAGCTACATGCAACCGTGAAATTTGTAGGCACAGATACCTTTATGCACCATGAAATTTGTAGGCACAGATACCTTTATGCCATGTGATAACGTCAGCGGGGTCATCTTATTCGCTGCATATAACAGGGCTGATAAACGAAAACTTGCGACGGCTGACACCTACCATTTTGCTTCGTTGTTATCTCTTAACTCCCCACTTATCCCACTTGACAGCCACTACTTTTATGTAGATCCCAGCTCCAGGCACTTCAGTGAGATAAAAATTGCATTTACACACTTCATGCACGTGTATGGTGCATCCACCGTAGCGTCACCGCTCGGACTTTAAACTCATTAAGAGACATTTTGAAACAGGTTCTGGATATGATCGAATTAACCATTGGACTCCGTTTGGTTCAAAGACCTCCAAACTCAGTTTTGGCGTCTTTCGATTAATGTCGTTTTTGTTCTTGATGCGATGTGCTGCGTAAGCAAACGGCGACCACGTTCCTCGTCATCAGCCATGATAATCCGTAAAGCATGATAAGGATTCACTTTTGGTACTTCTGTCATCCAGATATCACTAGGACAAGAGGTGAATGAAAGAATCCACACCGGCATACTGAAAACTTGCTTGCACTCAACTTATTCTCCCTTACCCTCTAGAAATCATCAAGGGGTAGCGCTCCATAACAATTCACATTTCCTCGGTTTCGCGTCATATGTCCAATTATTCGAGTCAGTACAATCTGACCGGTTATAGCGGCCTTAGAGATAATGAGCAGATAAGTTTCATACACCTAAATCTAGTTCAGTCATATTTGCTGTTTTCCTGACTAATTTTTGCTTTTTCCTCCGTCGCGGCACTGAG
This sequence comes from Opisthorchis viverrini, assembly GCF_000715545.1. NCBI lineage: Eukaryota > Metazoa > Platyhelminthes > Trematoda > Opisthorchiida > Opisthorchiidae > Opisthorchis > Opisthorchis viverrini. Next base: position 63,770 of record NW_008751992.1, on the reverse strand, counting down.
TATTCTGAGGACTGCCACTGACAGTTGTCATAGCTACTAACCTCTTAGCAAGAATATGTGGAGTAGTTCATGAAACCAGTTCCTGATAGCAATGTGCGGCTGCAGTCTCATGCAGGAGTTTGAGCGGGCTGACCAAAATGGTCAGAGGATCAATCCGCCCTGAAAGTGGTCGGTTCACAAGAACAGCTGAATGCGTGTACCTGAGGTGTGCCATTGGCAGGCTTTTTCATGGGCTTAGGGTCACTTATGCTCAAACCGTACACCAATTAAAAACACCATCTTAGAAACACTCGTATTACGTTAATCACTTTTCCGGTTCTGTTTTTACGGGCATACAGATATTCCATATTACCCGAAAAATGTTTAGTCTGTCAGAATGTCACTTACTGAACTTGGGTTTGCACTCAATCGGCCTCGAAGTGTAACAGAATTCACCAACACCTGCCTCGTTCTTTGCTGCCACACGGAACTGATATTTCTCGCCCTTTCGGAGACCGTCAACTGAAAAAAAAACGACAGCCATATTTAATGACTTTGATGAGAAACTGTAAAATATGGGGTTCAAGGAGAGTACCATAGACTGAAAAAGATATTTACCTGTGGTTTTCAGACCTTTCACCAAGCCACCCGGCGCCTGTCGCCAGTCATCCGAACTTGCTGGTTTGTATTCGACCACATAACCTGTGATTCGTCTTCCACCGTCAGAACGTGGCTTGGCCCATTCCAGTGTGACTTCATTGGCTTCAACGTCGGTCGCCGATAAGTTACCGGGAGCTCCAGGAACAGCTGTGGAACAGAGCATTCATCCGTATTAGTCAACCTGTATACACAAGTACTGCCATTGAAAGTAAGACAATGCAACTAGCCATTCGAAATTATTTGCGTACCAATACAATAGATTCGAACCAAAAGCTAGCATTTCATTTGCACACACGGATTTTAGTCCGCTTGTCGAAAAGAGAGTCGCCTTTAATACAGACTACTGTGGGACTGATCAAACAGGCCTATTTAGGCACAAAGGTTTCCGTTCTGAGGGTGATCAATACCCAAGTTTTCTGTGACAAATGAATGAATCCAGTTGCTGACGTATTAGATCACCCTATAAGGAAACGAGTAAATTTACTCCACGATATGGAATGTAGATCCCTTGGTATACCTTTGGTGGGGCTCAGTTCAACAGAAAGAGGACTAGTTTCCACTTCGTAGCAGTAAGTCAAGATTAAAACTTGGGTTAAACTGGCCTGAATCACTCGCACCTAGCTTTTCTGCGAGTTCGGATTATGAAAATAATCAAGTTATCGCAAGGACGGAAGCTACTGAATAGTCGGTCCGAAAATAGATTTTTCACATCATACGATAACGTGATCAAGCAGAACCTACTTACAATAAAATCCTATCACATCATCACACAACTTGAGTGACAGACAGGGAAATCTACTGCATGTTATTATGGCTATTGCACACATGGTGCCATTCAAAATATGCTTTCTACAATACAGCCAATCTGAGTGGCATCACCAAACTATCGTTTCGATAACTCTCTAGTGATCTGAGTGCTACCAGCATACTAGTGCTAACTCCCCCCCATTTCACGGATTAACAGCGTCAGAGTTCTTTTGAATGCTCATCACGTTTGTGTGCTCCTTTAACTTTTAATGCGTCAGAGCCCACGACCATATGCTGTTCGTCATCAACCATCACTGTGGAAAAGAGATCGAGTTGCTTTTTGGGACTGAACAACCACCTCTAAAATATCAGGGCTGTGTTGCCGGAATCTTGGATAATCCACGGTTTCTGACAATACCGTGAAATTTTCAGGCGCATCACACTGTTAAAAATAGTAGTTCAATGACCCATAAACTGTTGCTGATTGAGCTGAACGATCTTCACTTTGTCTATGGTGGGATCAATCTCCACTTCTACTGAATTTGTCATCTAAGGATCTACGTTAATACAGCTGAATTAACAGCCACAAAAGTGAGCGATGTTTGAGTGTTTTAACCCACCAATACTGAGTTGTTGGCCACTTTGACCATGATACCTAACCGACCACATGAGTGTCCACAACTTAATGTACATTTCAAGATTGACAGCATTACATGGGAGTCCTGGGATCATCCAGACAGGTTAGACACATTATTCAGTGGCAAGAGGGAACATCGAAGGAAATCGTTATGGCTAAAAATGGCGCTTGAACATCATGGCTAGCCGGAACCCTTCCAGGCAGCGTCTGAAGGAGGAAAAGGACCGAAATTTTTAGATTGTTCAGCTATTCTTCGGGTGCCTGCATTCTACCTTCTGATAAATTGATAAAGTCGGCAGGAGGGGAGCTTTTGTTAGATAGGGAAAATGAGTGAGTGCACTGAAGTGTTGCGGGAATCGACCAGTTAATAGAGAACACAAACTCGGTTCAAAACACACCAAAGCCGCCCAGTTCCAATCACTAAACCTTTACAAAGCCAAGATTCATGTAATGGACGTGTGGATGCAAAAGTAAACTTACTGAAGGGATTCTCTGCAACGATGGACTTTTCTCCATCCAGGGGTTCACTCACACCATACTCGTTTGCTGCACGAACTCTGAATCGATACATGTGACCTTCATCCAAACCAGTCACATCGTAAACCGGACTCCGAACAAATGCGCTCACGGTACTCCACTCACCGGTCTTTGTGTCTTGTTTCTCCACGACATAGTTGGTGATGGGTGAGCCACCAGTATCCTGTTGAGTCGTGACAAATAAAACATGCATTTGCGTTCATTATCATGTTTGAGCCTACAGTTCACTTAAGCAGTGCCATTAGGAAATTAATTTAAACGGACAAAGTTTTGAACTCCTAACGCCGGAGAATTTGCAGTAATTAAAACTCAGATTTTCAAGCATGGCTCAGCGTACTAAGAGACCTGCTTTTAGAGATTGCTTACCGCTGAGTACGACGGGCCACTCCGACGCACAGTGAGGATCAACCATGTTATCCACGTCGTCCCCAGTTTTACTGTCAACTTTCGACCGGCTGTAGGAAGTCAGGGTATCTTTTTTATTGAAATGTAATGTAACTAATGTAACTTAGCGGCGGGGACCACGGGTTGGCAACACCAAACTGCTGCAGATAGAGGCTGAAAACCATACTGCGGTTCTATATTGACCTTTTGGTCGCTTTTATTTATCATGTTAGTTGGACTCTATCAGAGTTTAACTAATTTTGGCAGCCTACATAGTGCAGATTCTTAGTGTCTGGAAAGACGTCAAAGAACAATGTTGTAAGTCAGCTGACTTATTTGGACTCGGTGTAATAGAAATAAGGTGTTTCTGAAAAATGCTAGTGACGGAATATGAAACTGAATAAATGAACCGTCAATTCAGTACAAGAGTATTTCCAATCTATATTTTCATTAACATCAAAAGACTCTCATCTAATCCGTTTCTGCTGCAACTACCATTTTTAGATGTGATCGTTCAATTCTTCGCGACGTTCACATCGCTACCAGGCCCTTAGAAAATTGGAAATCCTTGGACTTTTTGGCTTTCCAACTTCGGATATATTGTCAAAGTGGGTTACTTCCGACGATGAAAGAATTAGATACGATAAGATCACCGGACATCCAACATGTGCCTAGGACGAAATTCTGTCGGTATTTGTGGAGGTCAAGGAATCGATCGGGTTATTAAGTAGATATAAAGTATAGTGCAAGTCGGCACTTATTGAAAGGTCAAAATCAGCTTGAGGAAATCAGTGCATTTTTGAAACAGGTTGGAATCGAAAGGGTCACACAGGATAGACGTTGGTGATAGGGAATGGTGTTCACTGATGCATAATTTCGACAGCACATCCTCGTCACCCTTTTCAGTACGAAATCCTCTCACCACTTCGATACTTACCCTTGATAAGCGCTATTCTAACCCATCAATAAAGATATCAGGCGCGCTTTCTAAGACTGAAATGGAGAATATGGTAGAACATTGTGGATTTCCTGAACAGTTCTTTCTATAAGAGAATTTCTCAATTATCTCCCTTCTCAAGCGCAATAAATTAGCTTCTATTCATACATAACTTCATGAGTTTACGGAATGTTATATGAAACATCGGTTTTCATAAACAAATCTGGAACACTAATGAGAAGAGAGAAACACTGGCAGATTCACTTGGGCCCGTGAAGTTTTTCAACCTGTACTGCATCTGCTCGAGTTTATCAGCAATGTCTCTAGGAAGGAAAGATTAATATGTCGATACAGGAACCATTGTTGGGACAACTAATGATGAAGCAAGCACCGTTATGACCAGGATGGGTGGGGTAAATTGTGGGGATAAAAGAACTGAAAGGGGAGTTTTGGCTGACGAGCGCGTGAGTCCAGTGGCTACCAGTTGTTTAGCCTTAGGTATTCACCGGAATACTCATGCGTTGACACCTAGTTCAAAGCGACGAAAAAGATCTAGTCAATCAGCGAACAGTTCAATGTGACCGTCCGTTATGTTGACACAAACTCACTGTTGGTGGGTTCCACGAAAGAGTGCACGATTCGGCCTTGATATTACTGATATCCAAAGGACCTTTGGGTGCCTCCGGTGGGCCAAATACCTTGACCGTTACCGGAACACTGTCTCGGCCCTTTTCGTTTTCCAACTCCACTTGATAAGGACCAGCATCGTCCTTTTGTGCTTTCATGTCGGTTATGATAACTTCGTCTGGAGTCACTTCAACTTTGAATCGGCCGCCTTCCAGTGGTACCGGAATACCAGCCTATAGGGGTTGGGTGGTATAGGAAAAAACCGAGTTGATATTTGGACGAGCGCGTAAATAGTCGCAGATTATTATGGGTATGTGGGGTTTTGTGAAACTGAATGTTGGCAGCGCGCGGCGAGGCTAGGCTTCGAATGCCAACGCCTGTAATGTTAGTTAATTCACAGCTGTTTCCGCAAATCCGACCTTGATCAACCGCAAGGTCTGGTGCGTAAAACAACAAAATAACTTACCGGAACACTGTCTCGGCCCTTTTCGTTTTCCAACTCCACTTGATAAGGACCAGCATCGTCCTTTTGTGCTTTCATGTCGGTTATGATAACTTCGTCTGGAGTCACTTCAACTTTGAATCGGCCGCCTTCCAGTGGTACCGGAATACCAGCCTATAGGGGTTGGGTGGTATAGGAAAAAACCGAGTTGATATTTGGACGAGCGCGTAAATAGTCGCAGATTATTATGGGTATGTGGGGTTTTGTGAAACTGAATGTTGGCAGCGCGCGGCGAGGCTAGGCTTCGAATGCCAACGCCTGTAATGTTAGTTAATTCACAGCTGTTTCCGCAAATCCGACCTTGATCAACCGCAAGGTCTGGTGCGTAAAACTAAAACAACAAACTTACAGTTATCTCATAGGTGAGGATGAGGTAAGATAACCTTGATTTTGTCTCTCAGCTAATGCTCAGACATTATCAGACAGGCTTGATCTCGCTGCTAAAAGCGCATTTGCATAGCTCCAGGTAATCGTCTGGGCCGGCCGATAATTTATGCAAGTGTTGTAATTGTTATCCAAAACAAACGCATTTGAACAGTTAAGCTGCATGCTGTTCTGACATTTTGCAATTAGAAAAGGGCTTACATACGAAACGCGGCACCTATTCAGAGACCATCGTTCAGTTACTCATGAGGCCGGAGATGACACATCAGTCGAGTCAGCTTTTTATACATGCAAGCCTCAGTCTAAGATGAGGCAGCAGCCAGTATCACCAAACCCAGTGTTCGCTTCATAGGATGGTGAAAACAGGTGCGTGGGAATTGGTGCACTTCAAGGGGGCTGTTGCTGTCTTACAGAGGGTTACTTCTGTCCACAATAGCCTCTGTGACGGGTTTTAACGGCATAGATTAAGTACATGTTCCTGTTGTGTATGGAACCATTTTACACTACGCTTGTTAGTCACTTGAGGTGCGGAAGTTACGTATCCTACTGAACTGCAGATCACAATCTAACGAAAAGAAGAGTGCGAAAGTGATCTCTCTGAAAGGTATCAAGGAAAAGGGCTATCCCTATTTATGCATACGAGTGGCTCTTGTTAAGTGATTAACCATACGTATGAAGTATGGAAAAACAACCGTTAACACTAAATTTCTAGAAAACATACCTTGATCAGCTGAACCTTCTCTGGTGGGCTTCCCGTATACGGGATTCGAATACTGAATGGCTCATCGACGCGAGCGTTTATTTCTCTAGGAGCGTCACGGCCAATTTTCGGTGGTGCTTGAAATGAACAAAAGAAATCAAACAAGACACTCTTCACTGGCTGTGAAATAACTTTGATATAAATTCACGAGGACGTTTATTAAGTATGCCATCTGTGAAATATCTACTTTATTGCATGTTCAAGGTTGGGATCAGTTTTGTGACATCTCATAGTGACACTTTTTCACCCAGTATTTATGTGTATCTCAAATGTAGTCGTTGTTGCCCGTTAGTCTAGTCTTCTATCGATGTTCAGGGTAAGTCACTCGACTTATTCATGGAAGAATTGACCTTTTGATGAACGAGTGTTCCCCAGTCCGAGCCTACTCTAGGCCAAACCCATTCTCTTGAATGTCCACGTGATTCACGCCGTGATACCCGATAGGGTGATAGCGTCGACTGGTGACTTGCATAGCTCAACGTCTGAATACAACAAGATATAGTTTCTGACAAAGAGCTCCCCCGTCTACTACGACCATATTGAGATTCAAACAAGATAAGAACGATTCTTGCCCTTAGATTTCCCCTTCAACCGAAAGCAGCATAAAATACTATTTTATAGTTAACTTTAGCCAATATTAAGGAACTATATCCAGCTGGTGAGCTACAAGCAGGATAAGACTGTCAGTGGAGTTCCGGTGGATTTTGCTTAGGCCTACACTACCAGTGTAAAACCAATAATTGTGGCAGTTTTATACTCCACTAGTTCTTCGACAGGTGGTTCGCTTCCATGTGTTTATTCATTCACATATAGGTCATGTCAAAAGGCTGCTGGTTGTTTTCTTCTCTGTACAGGATGGATGCGGTGTCGGGGTCAGCTGACCTGTTGAACTACGCATCACGTGGTCGTTTTGATCCGTATTCTTTCTCTGGAAATTTGCCTGTCAGACATCCAACGGCACTATACCCGTTACAAAATTCGTTTCGTAGGATAGACAGACGATGAGAGCTCCAGAATCCGACGTCAAGGTACAACTCTAATGGAGGAATATTCGACATAGGGATTCGAACCAGGTAGATAAAGTTTTGGAACCAGTAACCAATTTACAAATTGTCTACCATACCCTTCTGGCTTGTTTGAGTTTGAACTGCACTGCTCACTTTTGTCGTTAGCTTTCCAACCGTACAACTTTTCTTTGTATCAGTTGCTGTCCAAACTGTCTACGCGAACAGAACATAGACGAGAAGTACCTGCATGTTTTCCTATTGTGTCGACTGGCATTTAGCACCAGTGAATACAGATTTCTGTGCTATGCACTTTTTAGGTTGATTTTGGCAACCAGTTCGCAACCTCCCACATTTAGTCAGCCATACAATCGCCTATAAGATAGGTTAAAAGGACAACACAGTGTGCGATAACAGATCGAGATACTACGAACGTGTGTTTTGGCGCCTGATGATACAAGTGTTTCTGACTGACACAAACGCAGTATTTAGTTTGGGTATGGAGTGGTGTGCAATAATTGAGGAGGTGAGGAACAAAATATATACATTACTCTTCTGCGGGTTTTACTGTTGTGCTTGAATGTGGCGTGCGATGCGAAACGAAGGTAGGACAGAGGGAAGAAGGGGAGTTGGTACTGTCTCATTAGAAGCCTAATTACACACAGCACTAATAGAAAATTTTTGAAGTGGAATTATTCAGTGCCTAATCAATCAATCATAGCTCTGTTGCAAACGATGAGAAGGGGTCAGTTAACGTAAAAGTGCATACAGCTTTGCAGCGGTTTTGATAGACACCTACAGATGCTGTCAGGATCTATTCTTCGTCATTTAGAACGTTGAAAGCTGCTGTTCACAAGGAAAGCTGAACAGATTTTAGTCACATTGTTGGATGACTGGATTTTCATGGGCAGTCCAAAGTTGGCGCCGTAAAAGGATTCCAGTCTCCGTTTCGGTGTGGACTAACTCCCGTCAGTAGCGACGGGGACAAAGGTTAATGTGGATACAAGTTTCTCAGTGAAACCAAGACTGATGTGATCCTGTGGTGCCACTATAAGCTCTTCATGTAAAAAAAGAAAAGCTATTCTACTTAGGAATCAGATTTTTCTCAATCACTTATTTGTTGTTCATAAGGTGTTAGGTACCTAAAGTGTTAGGTATTTTGTGTTAGGTACCTAAAGTGTTAAGTATTTTGTGTTAGGTACAGCAAACTACAGCATGCACTGACAGCTTGTGGAAGTGTTCTCTCTAGAAGAGGGCACTCCACCCCAGTGTTCATCCGTATCTCAAACGCTACATTTCTTTTTGTGTACACGGAGGGACAATATGATTGTTCACGTACAACGGACTTGAAGTCAAAACTGCCACATGATGACACTCGCACTTATAACCAGAGGGGCCGGTGCTACCTTCACTAATCACAAAACAGTCGATGTGATCGACCAAAAAGCAGTCACCTTGTTAAACTTTATCCCTTTCATTGGTTATAGCTGTATTTTAGTGAGTCAAAATGAGGTAATCATCAACTCGACGTACTATTTGTGAATAGTTCTCTACCGATATATTCCCCAAGTAGCGTCTGGACGCAGCAGTTACACAGAAACCTTGACTTACTTGTTGGGTATTGAACTTTTGTAACATCCGTTGGTTCACTGGGTTCACCTAACCCAGCCAGATTGTATGGCACCACCCGAAATTCGAATTCCTTGCCTTTTGGTAATCCCTTCACTGTGTAGCTTGTACCAACCACGTTGGACGTATTGGCTCTGCAGGGTGGGGGTTAGATCGAAAAACTTGAAACAATTGGCACGACCGATACAGATTGTCTATTTTATTTACATTCGATTCTAACCGAGCGGAGCCTTAGACATGGGACATAGAATAGATCTGGAGAATGTGGAAATTTTAAGACTGGGACTGCGATTCACATCACAGTGGCTGATAGCCGAGGCGGTGGAAATTGCTATGCATCACAGTGTGAATAGAATAGAACTGGCGAGCGTATGGAAAGCGGTCTTAGATAAGCCGAGTTGACACGTGACGGTGTGGTTGTCAATCCACGTAGGATCTTAGCACTAGCTCATCCACACAGACGGACAGAAGGTTCAAACGATGTTCAAGAGGGACCATCAAATGAACCGAACCAGAAGAACTAGAACCTAGGCTGGACCCAAACACATAGGTTTCCACACCGACCCAACACTTGTTCGACCACTCTAACACTAAAATCCCTCGGCCGACACCCAATAGAGATTTAGCTTGACGTAACTGATTGGTTCTCCTTCCGTCTTAAATCTCGACCAACCTCGGAACCTAGTCACTTGGCCTGACAGAGCTTTTGTGTTAAAAGCGAAACGTTGTCCAGCAATAAATCTACCGATTGTCACCAAACTTTTTCGAAAGGAAGTATGTCTTTATTTTTACTCAACCTGGAGTGGAAGAGAACGAATAACTGCAGTCCACTCCTGTCAAGATTCTTCAATGAAACAGATGTCAAGTGCGTGTTTTAGATGAAAGCAACTACCCGAATGAGGCTGTCAGTTTTTTCTAACAACAAAAGGGACAGACAAGCGTTCAGTTCGGTCTCGGTGTCTTGGCCGACGTACAACTAGCGGACTGTGAATGAGCAGTGACGAAGCCTATGGAACGAAGTAAAAACGAGCAAAAAATGACCGATCATGTGATATTCACCAAAAATGCACAATCAGTGGTATATAGTTGAAGTTGGATGGGGATCACAGCTGCTAGTCGGCTGTGTATTTTACGTCACCGCTAACCATGAGACGGGTTGCATGCCTGCTGAATCGGCCGTCCCAAACCGGGTTGTTAGATGCCTTCTCACTGTGTAGCTTAACTGTATTCGTGTGTATGGCAGCAAGAGGACCAATCACTGAGATGAGGACCACAACGTGGCTATTGGCATTACCATACCCCCTCCCATCCTAACAACTGTTTGAACTAATCTCACCTGTTGATTTAATGTGTTCCCAGTTCAGCTTTTCGTTAGTGAGGTATTCTTCGTATGCAGCTTGTAAGTCGATTGCGGAAAAAGCCAACAACAGTCATTTGCAAATCAATTTGGTTTTCACGAGAGACTCAACTGAATCCCTCGTTTATGATATTCTACAACTGAATGTGCTGTACACAGGCCGCCTCATGATTCAGTTGGCATGATATTCGAGATATCGCAGTATATTTTCATAAAGGAAACTACTCACAAGGCTACTGAAAACTCTTCGACAGCCCACGACCGGTTTCGTCCTTCTTGGGGCTCATCAGGTAGGCGCAGTCCCCGAGTTTCCGTCAACCTAATGATCTACTTGAACCCAAATTGGGCAGTTTTCGAGAAATATACTCATTTGCAAATCAATTTGGTTTCCCTCGTCTATGATATTCTGCAAGTAGATCATAAGGTTGACGGAAACTCGGGGACTGCGCCTACTTGATGAGCCCCAAGAAAGGCGTAACCGGTCGTGGGCTGTCGAACAGTTTTCAGCAACCTTGTGAGTAGTTTCCTTTAAGATAGCCAACAACAGGTTTTTTCTCAGTCGCAACCAGGATAGCAAAACAGCAGATACTTTTGCGTTTGTAGAACTGAACAAGTTGATAGACGCTTGGTTTTATATGCGAAAATCTGAAATAGCTGGAACTGCTTAGCTGCCTATTTTCTATGGTGACCGCTGCCGGACATTTTCACACTTGATTTTGTAACAGCTTTCCAGGTTTTTCCCATTTGGTCGGTGTGGTCCGAAGAACCATCGGAGCTTATGGCAGAAAACGGATGGATAGAAATGCACACTGTGAGAAGCGAGAATGCTCTGTGGATCACGTGCCCAAAATTTTGAAATGGAGTATTGCATCACAGTGGTGTGGCAATTCTCCGCACCGCATGTGGGGTGAATTCCGGTGGTAAGTATTTATCAATCTCGAGTAGTTGGAATACCTCAAATTCTTAGTTGTGCAATTTGATTTGTTGATGGTTCGCCAATGACAAACTTACTTAGTCCATTCTCTAGATCCTTTTGGTCGTTTCTCAACAACATAGCCAGTTGTGGGACCCTTACGTGGTGGTTCCCAAGACAGTGATACTGAATCATCCGTTGTGTCTTCAACAGTTGGTTTTGACATTCCCGATGGTGGGTCTGTAATGCAACACGGTTGCAATGAAAAGCATTGAACTCGGCAACATCAAAACTGAGTATAAAAGTGAACTTTACACGTACATGCCCCCATTGTGTGGAGCAACTGCTCATCGATCATGTCAAACAAAACATACGACAACACATGCACTATCTGTCGAATCGGATTCACTTAGAGTTACACCAGAAGACCGATGTCAGTCAAAATAAACTTCCAGTACATAGTACTTAAAGGTTCTATCCACTCGTTTCTTCCATCAGCCAAAGTAGTCTGACCATTGTCACTTACCATACGGATGCTTGGCCTTTATTGGTTTGGTAGTCACTAGTGGCTCACCCATACCCATTGCGTTTTCTGCCATGACTCTGAATTCGTATTCATTGCCCACCTCCAGATTTCGAACAGTCGCTGTTGTTGTGTTGAGAAAGTTGCTCACTTTTTGCCAACTGCAACAGAAAAGGAGGGTTTTGCAAAGTTCTGAACTGGTTGGTTTCCCAAAAATTTGGGGTGAAAAACCCAAGTTATTCCTTTAGAGAGATGTGCCACACTATTTCCCCGTAACCTGCCGTTGTCTGCACCTCTTCCGAGCGTTCGTGTGGAAGTTCTTTGTGCTATAAATAACCTCAAGTGCAAATCATTTTGGTGTTAGAGGGAGATTCAGTTTAATCCCCCGTTTATGACAATTAGTCTGTTATATGAAGTAAAATCGAGTGGTCTCACCCCGATTAGACATGATCTGAATCTACAGTTGAACGAAGGAACAGAAAACTGATATACTTGCAACACAGGCATGGACGTTGTGCTGCATATCACCAGTGTGTGATCACGCATAACTCCAAAGTTTTCCAATACTGGTCAATATGTTGGAATGAATTATATATAGACTTTTCTTGGCACAATTCCATTTGTAATTTTATCGAAGACACTTCAACAGCTCGCTAGCGGTTTTCACCTTACTTGAGGCTCATCAGGAAGGCGTAGTCCCCGGGTTCCTATCACCCCTATCTTATGCATGAAAATCAAGTTGGAGGAAACTGTGTTCACATGCAAATTGAGTTGGCGGTTCCAAGAAACTCGACTAAATCCCAGCTGAATCTTTAATTTGTGATATTTTTCGACTAACCTGTGTAAATGTTGCACCCCCGAATTCATGATTATAAGAAAAATTGTTAGGTCCCAGGGACCAGTGAAAATATTTTACTAGCGTTGTCCAGAAACGAATATTGCTAGGATGAGCACTTTCCGTAGGGAAATTAACCATTGTCACAGAGCTTAACGTTCTTCAGCAAAGGTCCCGTTAGCTTTGACAGAGTATGGCAATGTCGTACTTAGGGCAGAAACCTAAACTTAGACTCATGTAAACAGCATCGGATGAAGGCTAAAAGATCAAAATAAGAAAACTTTTGGGAACAGATGTTAACCACTGGTTTCCGAAACCTCTCCACACCATCAGTATTCACGATCGGCCCAATCAGTGACAGCAGCATCCGCACAGGTGTGCGTACCTTTTCCGGTTTCCTCATTAGACCAACAATTTGTTCAACTGTAGGAGATTGACAGACCGGATTAGTTGTTAGTGTTAGTTTTTCCGCATTTTTGTGGGGGCTGTGCATATTCTTAGCGATTCCTCTAATGTTATTGTTTTGGGAGACAAAGTCCAATTATTAGGTATTGGAGCACTGTAGATAAGCCAGAGTCCTGGAATAAAAACAGAAAGCACTGTGATCCCCTGCACCTGTTTCAGTAATACCTGGCTAGGTTTGTTGCTAGCGCGATATAAATGGCGTTGTGAATTCCAGAACAGTAAAAAGCACCTTTCAAATACGCTTCTCGGTGTTTAATTTGGCCCTATTGTTTCATAAAGTTCAGAATTTGCGGAACAGAATGCAGTCCGATCTACAAAATAAGAAATAAACAGTGATGAAAAACCTCTCCGGATTGCGGTCAACCAAACCGGTTAACGCCATGCTAGCTGTCATGTTCCTGTCTTGAAGACATATGGGATCCAGTTAACAAAAGTTCAACAACCAATGCGCAGTCAGACATGAACTGAAATTGTTTGCAGTCTAACAGAGACGCAGGTTTCGTCAGGTCGTTCTTTCGTTTGTAAAGGACTACATTAGTCGGACTTCCATTGAATAATCATTAGTAACACATCGGGGATCAACAACTATCCAGATAAAACTGTTCGACTACTCGCCAGCCATCAGATTGTCCGATAACAGCTGGTCAGGCCAGAATTCACAACCAATTCGTTTGACTGCAATTTTGAGGTTTTGCGGGATAGATATTTTTGTTCATTGTCACACCACTCCCGTATGAACGGGCGTATTCCTGTTCTGGCGTAATTATTCCGGTGAGTCCATACCAAAGGGAAGCACTGGACTCCAGTTTCGCTCTTATTAGAGCTCATCATATCCAATGGCCGTGCCGGGATCTGAACCCCTTGACATCTGACATGCGAGACGAGCGTGTAACCACTACGCGTGTAACCACCAACGCACGTTGGACGCATCTGAACAGGCGAACGTGTTCACACTTGAGCGATGTGATTCGTTTGAACACACAGCTCTTGTTAATTTCCGGATATTTTATGAAGATGCATTATCTGTTTACATACGCAACCATCAAATTGCACTTTTACAGTATAATCCAAGTACCTCGAAAGAGGGCTAGAATTAACACACGATCATCCACGTAAATGGACATGCTTGTGACGTTTGAGTAGATTCCCAATATGTCATCAATAGACTTGACAGGCTCTTGAGTGGTGAGCATACTGCATCTATTTCCTGCTAAACATTGACTGGTAAGAAAACGGTTGTGACTAGGAAGAAAACCTCGCAGAGACCGAGTTTTATTAATCCTATGATATATAAATATTGATATAAAACCCAGGGCACAAGTGGTAGCTAAACTGTCTATTACAGTCAAGTGTAACTAATTTTGGCAAGTTAGTAGCCAAAATAACTGGAAGACTTGAGTGGGTTTGACGAAAGTTAACAAGCTTATGACCTTAAGTTTTGGATTTTAATACTGAACCGGAAACAACTAGCGAATTTTCACGAACCTGTCGCTCCCCTTGAGACGTTTCTCTAAAATGTAGTTTGTGACTGGTTGGCCTCCGTCGTCCAAAGGTGGTTTCCATCTCAAGGTCATTTCATCTGCATTCACATCTTCGGCTTCAAGTGGACCTTCCGGAGGTCCTGGTACATCTATTGAAGTCAAAAAGGAAAAGTTACAGATGGTGGACAGTTCATAGTGAAAGATTCTTGGGGATACTTGTGATATCAGGGAGCTACCTTGGTGAAAGATGTCACTAGACCATAATATGTGGATGAGATGATGTCAACTATATAAGAGACAAAAATACAACTAGAAACGTCAAATTTTTCACTGTTGTTCGTGTAATTTATCTACTGTATCTAGTGCAGCACAAAGGTTCTGAAGGTCAAACACTGGACAACGCATAAACCGTTTGCTTTCACGGGTCAGACTTCAGAACAAAAAACAGTTTATTCTTAGATTTTGATTGATTTGGGCCTGTGTAATTTCCCAGAGCATTAGCAACAGGAAATATCTGACAGTTTTGCAACGATTTCAGCATCACATCCGTCAAGCCCACCCCATCATCGTATAAGTGTCCGAGAGTAGTTAATACCTCTCATGTCATTTATGATGATTTGTGGTCGCATGCTAAACTATGTTGGCATTTTATCTGCGCCACCGCCTGGTTTATTGCTAAGACTGAAGCGAAAATTTTTTGCTCCGAAGGTTAAAATGGAAACAGAAGAGTGGGACGGCAGCTGATGTTTTCGGAATTGAGCGTGTTTGATGATAGCAACACAGCGAAACACCCCATTCTTCCTGCACAAAGGGCCAACAGACACCGTGAATGCGCTTTGAGGTGTGTAGATCCGCTCGAACTTCCTGTCTCAGATCTTGCAAGGTGTAGGACTGTCGGCTTCTGGCTAAAAAAGCGAAAGCCTCAAAAAGCCGCGTGGGAATGCTGCGCAAAAGATATATGAATCTTCAAAATGAAGGACTGAGAAATGTTGGTGCACATCAGAAGTAAGAGATTATCTTATAACATCAATTTTCTTAGAACATATGATGGAGGGAAGTTAGTCTAACTACCTAATGTAGTTTTTATTGCACCTATAATTTCAAGAAGTAATCAGTAAGCGACATTCTTTAAGGCAAAACAGTAACTGGAATTCAACATATACACGTGTTTGCATACCAGATTGGCCTTCGCGTGAGACTCAACTGAATCTCTCGTTTATGAAATTCTTCAGCTAAATGTCCAACAAAGAGGCCGCCTGATGTTTCAGTCGGTACAGTGCATTTTTATAAAAAAAAACTACCCATAAAATTGCTGAAAACTGTTCGACAGCTCACGACCTGCTTCGCTCTTCTTGGGACTAATCAGGTAAGCACAGCCCCCCGAGTTTCCATCAACCTTGTGTTTTACTTGAACCCAAATTGGACTGATTTCGACAAATGCACTCATGTGCATAACAATCATAAACAAGAGAGACGAAAACTCGGGGACTGCGCCTAACTGATGAGTCCCAAGAAGGGCAAAACCGGTTATGGGGTGCTGAAGAGTTTTCAGTAACCTTGTGAGTGAATTCCTTTATGAAAGCCAATCAACCATATAATTAATATAAGCCTTAAATAGACATTCAGTACCGTACTGGTGATTACAGACCAGTCCTTGTCACTGATTCGGATCGACTAAACACAATTAATGTTTCCATATCCAGATGAAACTGTATTTTTGACGTGTATAAGGTGGTGTACCTCGCTCAATAGCAACCCGATTTAGACTTACAAACACTACCGCAATCAGGACTGCTCCACTTTTTACATGCTATCAACCGGCCTTTTTTTCACAGGCGCTCTACAGTCCCCTCGTCAGGGCGGTGTGCACCGTGCGTCGAAAACAGATCAATGTTTGTACCAATTACTCTGCTATCCTGTGGAATGTGGTCGAGATGATGAGGGAAATGTGTGTGCATGCTTGCGCGCGCGGCATATCCATTCCACAAAACTGGTTGCTACAGCAACAACAGCACGTATGCACCCTCTCAAAATACACAAGTGTCCCGCTGACAGCGCAAATAACAAGGTTATCAGCCGGGCAGTTTTTCCTGTCCGGCAATGAAAAAAGACAAGTAGCTGGGATCAAATGCCACTGATCCATCGATCATATCTCGCATAATCAATAGTTATGTTCATTCGGGGGACGGTATGATAGGTTGGGAAATTTCCTAGATGTTACAGCAAGATCTAAGGTAGATAAGGGAATAAGATAAGGCAATATTCACGGTGGTATAAAAGCTTTTCCTAGGTTTTACGCATTCAGATCAAGTCATACATTCATAGTGTTCCTCTCTGAAATATTATTCTTTTCAAAGGTACCAGGATTCCACACTGGAAATGCTTTCTTCGAAGCATAGATAAAGGGGACTTAGGACACAGGGGAGTAGCATTTGGGGGACCATCAAGGAAACCGCTACGTATGAGACATTCTTGGAACAACTGAAAAAAGAACTTGTTTATGGCAGCGCTGTATCACTGTTCTTCCATGAATACTGGCAGCGTGCACTGCTATTATTGCATCCATGACAGAGTAGCGTTAAGTTAATCTCCATTGGTTACTAAGTCCGCATGGCCTTACAGATCCTTACTTCGAATAAGTAGGAAGTGTAGACGGTCCAGACAGACAACACTACGTCCAACGGATAAACATTGCTGCCTTTTTTCTCTTGGAAATGGAATTTTTATATCTGGCAATGGTCCAATTTGTTCACCTTTCCTATGCTATTACTAAAGTGAAAAGAGTCACTGCGCAAAGTAACCGTGGTAATCAGACGGTTAAACTTACCAAGGACTTCCACATGGCATGATGTTTTTACTTGTCCTAAATCGTTCATTAGCGTCAGTTCGTAATCTCCGGTGTCCGCACGCCGCACCTTTTGAACCTCAAGGACTGCTGTACCGCCTGCCGGTTGTTCCAAAACTCCTCCCGGTCCTGGCTTGGCAGGTGGCGGGGGTGGTCTGTCCAAAATTTTCGTTCGAGACCCGTCCGGCTTGACGGTTTTACCTCCAGCTGTCCAAACAGCTGTTGGTTTAGGATGACCAAACCACGCGGCAGCTAGACAGAGTTCTTGTCCGGCCTAAAGTTCGAAGGCATACATAGTCTCATCATTTCGGGGAAGTTAATTTTGGTAAGCTAGCAATCCAGCTACACCTAGTTTAACCAAAAAGAAAATTGTCCAGAAAAACTGATGACACACAATATCCCAAGGTTGCGTTGAAGTTTCATAAGATATTCCTAGTCGAATGGACTGGAAAAGTGCCAACTTCTTGTGAGATATACCTTTAACGTAACATCTTTCATTGCGTTGAAGTTTCATAAGATATCCCTAGTCGAATGGACTGGAAAAGTGCCAACTTCTTGTGAGATATACCTTTAACGTAACATCTTTCAGCCCACCAACACCGGAACCAGGACCGCCTACTCCCTCTTCTGGGGTACATATCCTTGGAGCTTCTGGGGTATCTTGTGCACTCAGAACAGCAGTTGGCTTTGTTGGTTCACCAGGTCCCTCCTCGTTGACAGCCCGAACACGGAATTGTCCGGTCTCTCCTTCTTTCATTGGCACAAATGCGCAGGTGTCCGCCGTGTTAAGGACTGGGACCCATTCATCGTTCTCGTTCTTCTTTTCTACTACATATCCGGTAACGGGTGCACCACCATCCCGTCGCGGTTTATTCCAAGACAGTTTTGCCCCGTTCTTCGTGACTCTGTCAACGTTAAGGTTTTCCGGGGATCCAGGAGGATCTGAGAAAAATTACAGAAAAGTCATGGCGAATTCAGGATAACCACACACATATTAGAGCCTACAGTTCCTGGTCGGCACAAAACATGTAACCCGCTATTCTTATTCGGAATTGTGGTCATCTCCTGCTTTCAGTTAAATGAGTTAAATGGTTCGAAGCCTACCTCTACATCTCGACTTCTTCTGCCTAGACTTGGGCAACCTGGCACTATCCCAGCTCCCATACTTCCGTCTGGTGGCACGGTAGCTAGACATCGAAAGGATGATACAGCTGAACGGTCTCTGTGTCGCAGACAAATGAGCAAAGTACTTACACACTTGTCCTCTTGGCTTAATTTGGCTGACAGACTAATGAACACCGAATACTCACATGTGGGATCCTTGACTGTGTGCGGAGCGGTTGCTTTGGAAGGTTCTCCAGGACCGGCGTCATTCACTGCACTGACGCGAAATTCGTAGGTTTGACCCTCATCAACATTGGTGATCTTTGCGGTTGTTCCCTGAACGATATTCGGAGTGGCTTTACGCCATTCTCCACCAGGAATACGACGTTCAACCAGATATCCTTCAGGAAAGAAGAAGTAGGTAGGCACAACTTATCACCAGTTTCTGTCAGTTACAGCAAAACAGATGCGAATCTGTTCATTACTTCAAACGGCAAAACTTCTCGACTGATGATGCCAAGATCCAAAGATTTTTGAGGGCAAGTACTAGCTGCCTTTTTCAATTGACATTACTTATTAAGTCAGATCTCAATATCTCCTCCTCGAACACCAGTTATAAAGCCAATCAGATCCACTCACCTTTGATTGGATTTCCACCATCGTCCTTGGGTGGTTTCCAGTTCAAAGTGACAGAATGCCGGTCAAATTCATCAATCTTTAGATTCTCTGGTGCACCGGGCGGATCTAAACCGAGGAAGGCATATGAGATTTAGCAGAAGCTGCATCGTTCTACATCTTAGATACTGCATAGCAATATCACAACTGTGGGAGCACATTCAGTAGCGCATAGTGTGTAGCCAACATAACTTTTGGAAAATCATGTACATTTGAGTAGTACATTCGGAGTAGTACTTAGCTTTGTGTTCAACACACCAAAATTCACATACCATAAGGGTTCTTTGCCAGAATCGGAGTCTTGGTTTCTGCATAGTCGCTCATGCCCATTTGGTTGATGGCAGCCACGCGGAACCTGTACTGTTTACCCTTGACCAAATTGCGAACCAGAATCGAGTTATCCGATACCGAACCGGATACTCGTTCCCAGGTACCAATGGTGGCGTCGCATCGTTCTACCTGGTAGTCTGCGAAAACAAATGGGATTTTTAAAGTGAGCACAACAGGCTGCTTCGTACAGTGGCATTGAATAAAATTGTTAGAAAATCCTGTACACACCACGAGGCTTTCGGAATTGGCATGATATCGCCTCGGAATGCATCGGAGCACATCAGCCTGAGTCATGCTATTCATCGGATAGCTGTAAAACATCTGCGAATAGTCGTACTCACCCGTGATTGGACAGCCTCCATCATCCTTCGGTGGCTTCCAAACAACTTTACATCTGTCTTCGTAGACATCAATCGCGTCAACGTCTTGCGGTGGACTTGGTTTGTCTGAAAGTGAATATGAAACGCCGATTGGTGAGCCACATTTGTTTGACGTCTTTCTTTGCGCAGAAATGCAACTGGTTAATATGGGAATCCCATAGATAGTGGCAACAATCACATTGCTTCAACTGAAGTTGCACAACCAACTGCATCACTTAGCGACTTACCCATAACAACAACCTTAATAATAGCCTCATCTTGACCGTAATCGTTGGCCAACTTCAGTTTGTAAAGACCGGAATCACCTCGTACAGTTCGTGGAATGTCCACACAGGTCCGCTCTTCTGTATCATCCACCTGTGCATTGCTGGGTAGCGGTGAGTCATCTTTGGTCCATGTGACCGTCGGTTTTGGAGCTCCGGTGATTGGCACTGGCATATGCAACGGCTCTCCTGCTCGGAGCCGAATTTCCTGATTCAGTCCCAATGGAAGTTCTTTGAGGGATAATTTGGGAGCCTCTGTTGGTACACAAACAGACAGAATTAGGAATATGGAACCAGGTACAACGCGATATGGATATTACCGCTTGATTTTAGTCAAACCCATAAATCAGAATGACAGAGACAAGTGAATGTCCTAAAGCAAGGTCAGGCCAAGTGAAAGTTAAGCCACTGACTTGATTACCTAAAAACATAGTTTCGAGGCTCATGACACGACTACAATCAGTTATCCCAACGAAAGCTAGCGTGATCCGGTGGAAATTCGTCACATAGATAGTTTTAACGGATTCAAATCAGAAGAAAATCATGGGGTTTTAGCCCACAAGAAAGCGCCTAGTTTTCTTACCTCGACTTGGTTTTGCCACAACATTTTCACTTGGAGGACTGGGATCTCCGGGGCCAGCTGCATTTACAGCAATGACTCTATATTGATATTCTTTGCCTTCGCGCACCCCATCGTCAGTGAATTCTCGCTCAGACTGTGGTGCTTTGGTCAGTCGCAACCAGCGTTGGCCTTTAGGCTCCTTTCTTTCAACATGATACCCTGTAACCGGAGCACCCCCATCATCCTCTGGCGGTTCCCATTTGATATCTATTCGGTTTCGGTCGTGATCCACAATTTCCGGCTTTTCTGGAGGTCCGGGTTTTTCTGAAAAGAATTGAAAAAAATAGATGACTAGGTCTGTCTACCGAATCCGTAAGTGAAGTGGGTTTGTTTACCGCTACCTACGACCGGTTGGACGGTGGATCGACCTCTTGATTGTTTCGAATCCTATGAACGAAACGGAGCGTTATCGTGTTACAAGTGTTATTCAATGAGACTTGATGGCGAATCTACTGCAATTTCCTCTAACCCGTGCCATTTCGGATACAATCGTCAGTTTGCAGGGCTTATTAGTGTTTTTCAGGCCTCGCCGGTTAAACCGGTTCCCTCCGAACGACGTGGTCCTCAGTTTGATGTAAAAAGCTGTACTGAATGTGGAATCGTCCAGAAGAAAACTTATTTCCACTCTGTTTGACGCGTTCCGTGTCTCTTACAAACTTGTGCACTCGATGACTTTTGTAACAGAATTCAAGTTAGCAAAAGTGTTCTTGACTTGTTCATAGAAGAACTTTTGTCAGGGTGTATTAAATGGCTCACAACGGTAGTAACAGTAATAATCCTGTCATGAATATAAGTTTAAGTAAAATGCAGAAAAGCTACGTGCAACAGAACGGTGGATTCTAGTAGACTCATAGTTTGTAACAGAGCTTTTATGACACAAGAGAAGTGTGAAAATCGGAGGGGATGTAGAGATGTAAAATTACACGTAAATTTCATCCTACTAGGAAGCATAGTTGAGAACAGAAGCGCCATCATCGAGGTGTGGTGCTATATAGTTAAACGAAGTATAACCAAAAAATAAGACTGCTGGGCGAATGGATTTAAATCACGAGTGGAGCTGGAAGTGGAAAAAAGCCGGCACCCAACAGGATCATAATCGCAATGTTTTCAGGGGTATTCGCTAATGTTTGATAGCCTCCGAAAGTCTACTTCAAGGACCAAAATAGGTCAAATCGTTTTTTCTCACACACCCTGGAGAATGCATCTTTAGAACAAGGAATCCGGTCACGAGGTGTAAAGGTCCACAAAAGCCCAAGACAAGGTGGTTTACAACACAGGCGTCTGTATGACAAAAGCATTCCGTTTTATCCAGAGAGATTCGTTATTTTTGCGATGGCGGTGTTTCGCGTGCCAACCACAAGACTTTCCGTCACATTATGCAATAAATATAAATAGGCACAAATCGTTGACTGATAAAGACATACCGTATGGATTTTTGGCAATCGTTTCTGCCTCTGTTTCTAGTGGTTCACTCGTGCCTTGGCTGGAAACAGCCATCACGCGGAAATGGTATGGTTGGCCCTCCTCCAGTTTTTGTGCCACAACCGACGTACCTTTGGAAACTTCAGCGACTGGCTCCCAGCGTCGTCTGTTTGGATTCATTTTTTCCACCACATAATGACTAAATATAGGGATGGAGAAATACATGGTAAGACCTACAAAAAACAAGTGAGTTTCAAGTGAGTTTCAAACTGGCTGCAAGACGAAAAACAGACGGATTCCTGTTGACTTGCAGCAGTTTTTAATTAACGTGTCTGAAAACGCACTTTGCCCACTAGTCCTGTTTGGTTCCACTCTCCATGGAAGTCTAGTGTGAAGGATACCGTACAAGTGCGTTGAGCGTTTCGTGAAGTAGTCTATTCTGAATCAACACACTAGTCAAGTTGGAAATGAAACCACTCACTCATTGAGCTCACGGTTGCTAAGCCATCTACAGAATGGAAAGCCAGGACGCTACCCAGGACAGAACTAAATGCGAAGTCGGCAACGTTCGGTCTGATCTTAAAAATACATTGGACATCACTGAGTGGTCGAAAGTCCCGACAGTCAAAACTGTCTTCGGTCCTATTTGACCTGACCGTTCCAAACAGGATAAATTCTTTAGCTCCTAAACCTGTAGTACATAGGAATTTTCAAGCTAACACAGCATCGGCACGAGTCCCTCTATGGTTTGATGCCCATAGACTCTTGTATTTTGGTATAAATTTGATCACCATGGCTCAGTGGCCTAAATAATGAAATAAACCCCAATACAATTGAACGGCGTTTTCTACCAGTCAAATATATTTTGTTGTGTAGGATTTACAGGACAGTGAAAGAATGGAAGCAAGTAATATTTATTTTGTACAACAGATCTAGAGCTACACATTTCGATGGTACTTAGTACTCGTGAGTAGCCCACCAGAAATTCAGCTCCTAAAGTCATTGAAGAGACTGTTGCATAACTAGCCATTAAAGATAAACATCATAGTCCCAATTACCTGGACAAACCCCAACGTCTCAGCAGGACCAAAATGGCATGAGCAAAAGTGATTATTTCGATATCTGCTCTCCTGGCTCACATATACATAACAACTTAATAAAATAATAGTGATTTTGTCTGTCTATCTTCCCATATCGCTATGAATTTGTTATATCTGCTGCTGACCCGCTCCAGTGCCTAGTGTCGGAGAGAAAAAGACTCGCGGAAGGGAACGCAATAGCTATATTCCAACAAAGTGGGTGTGAGAGCGCGAGTGCGTGCAAGTGCGAAAAGTACAACGGCCTCAAGCTTTTTATTGGAAGGACACTGTCTGAACTTAGTCCAATGCTGACGCACACGGTCTGGCTGCGACGTGCTGCATATCGCGGGGGCGTTGTCTGACCTTGATCAACGCTAACTCGCGCTGTCTGGGTTTGATACAAGGCTGTGACGCGCTGCATATTGAGGAGGCGTTGTCTATCTGGTTAACACTTAGCGGACCTGAGGGTCTCGGTAGATTTCGGGCATTCGGTGGTTGCTTTCAGGAAGCTGACCTTCCTGATAGAATCAATAAGCAGCTCAGAAGGATTATCTTACTGAACATGTGAAGCTTCCTTCTGCGAAGGCGCCACTCTAGGAGTCAGTCAGTACTTGACCATGTGATATGATGTCCGTATTGAGAAATGAGTGACGAGATGTTCTGTCTAAGTGAGAGCTGATCACACTGCTAATCAACCACTCGTAGCCAAACGGCTAAGTGTTTAGCCACTGGCCGGAAGGTTGCGAGTTCGAAACTCTGAGTTTTGTGAGGTGCGCACTGGTGATGATCCTTAATGAAGATGAAATATCTGTACATTGCTTCTCGGCCTTTCAACATACAATGGCTTCACTGACAAGGTGAAAACCTCTATTGCCTATTCAGTTTTGGCCAATCACTGGCCTGTGCTCACCAAAATAGAAGGTATATTTTTTCGTCGCACGTATCTCATCTCGATAACGATGTGAATGCTGACCACATTTAGGTACACCTATGTACACTGCAGTTTACTCTTTTTGATCACAGTTTTTGGGAGTGCACACGAAAACACTGAATGTTGTTCGCTATTTGTGTACCATAAGATAAACATTGAAAGCTTGGCAGCTTGCACGCAGGCTGTTTGATAAACAAAGAAATTTAGCCGTGAATCAGCATAACCCAGTACTGCACTCGCAACTGCTTTTAACTGTCGATCGATAACTTCAGACAAACAACAAAATTTCCTACTTTGTTTTATTCTTCAGTAAATGCCCTTTGAAAATGTCTTCCGAAATGATTTTAAATCTTATTATTTACCACATGTCAAATGTTGAAATGAATCCTCTGAAAAGGCACCACATCCTTTGGGAATCCACTATCTTCACTGGGCAAAACATACTGTATCCACTCTCAGGACAGGCGGCAATCAGAAGGGACCCATGTGATGCACGCTCTTGTCACACTGCCTCGAGAGAAACTGCGAAATTATCAGACTGAAAGACATAATTACGTCAAAGCCTGGGGATCATACTTACGTTATAGGTGTACCACCATCATCTTCGGGTGGTTTCCAAGATAGTGTAGCTGAGTTCTTTGTCACATCAGTAACTTCTAGGGGACCGATCGGTTTTGATGGTTTGCCAAGTGCTACAACTTCAATGCTTGCTTGATCCTCACCGACACAATTAAAGACTCGAAGTGTGTACAGTGCGGTGTCTTTTCTTTGAGCCGAGACGATTTTGAGATGAGCTGAACGTTCTTTGAACTCAAGTTTGATATTTTCCGTTGTCTCAAGGACCTTGATCGAAGAGAAGTAGATGGTCGTGTTATCTAAAAGCTCCTTGAAATGGCGGACATCGACACATGTGTAGACATTAGCATGGGAAGCGTCAAAAACCTCCACCAAAGCCTCAAGCAGTTAGAATACAAAATCAACATCAGCTTTACTCATAAACATCGAGTGAGTGCTATTCACAAGAGGTGGACCAAAATATCACCCATTCACCGAGAGTGGGCATAGTCACAGGCACTCACCTTTGATTCGATTGACCAGGTAGCCTCTGGATCTGGTTCACCACGATAAGTCAGGTCCAGCGTAACCGATTCGCCAACCTTTACTTTGATCGGTTTTATATTGGTCTTGATTATGAAGGGTTTTACTGCGATTTAAGTTCAAAGAGGAAGAGAGGAAATTGAAGAGCATATGCCACATAATTAAGTGACTGGCTGGACAGCTTAACTAGACCTTGATTAAATGATTAGTTTGAGATTGCAATATGAGGCAGTCGTTGGTGAAATAGTATGCATCAGTGATCAGCCGGCAGGAGAGAGTCCTGCCTCACTTTAAACCAGAGTGCTGGTGAGAAATACCAACAAAAAAGAAGGGATATTTAAGAGGGAATAGATTGGACGACTTTTTCTACTAGCAGTGTATAGTTCTAGGAAAACTTACATAGTCTGGGTTTCGCAATCATCGGTTTTGTGGTCCCACTAGGCTCTGATTTGCCAGCCTTGTTTACGGCGACCACGCGGAACTCATACTCCTCGTTCTCCGTCAGGGGTACTTTGGCTGTTGTAGGTTGCACTTCTTTCAAGGTTTCCCATTTGTTCTTCGATTTTGTCTTGGCTTCAACAATATACTTTGTCACAGGTGCGCCATTGTCACGACGTGGTGGTATCCACCTAAGTTCTGCCCAATCCTTGTCCCAATCTTCAAGCTGCACTCCAGAAGTGGAACAATAATGGGATGGATAATTAAGAAGACCAGCAGTTGCGGGGCGCATAGAAACCCAGTCCATCGAATATACATATATATGTATATAAAATCTCCAAATGTATCATTCATAGGGCCATATGAGGTGCCATTGTCAGTGGGCACTTACCCAAATGGATATATGTGCTGGATCCTAGGAAAGTTTTCAAAGCCAAAGTGGTCAATAGTGTCACATTAAAAATCCTGCTTCATCCATCTGGTGAGACTCAGCAAAGATGAAACTTTTACTGGACAGCTGAACACATTCAGTCGGCTGAACTTGAAGTGGCTGGTAGATGAGACTGAAAAGTGTTCCTAGGTCGGTACAAACTTCAAGTCGAGAATAAACACCAGTATTAATTGCCTATCCTGCAGCGTGCCGTTAGTAGATTAAATACACTGGAGGCACTACAACTAGCGTAATTTATCATCAACAAGCAACAAGTGCACCTTAGCTCCCCATATTTCCATGCATCACTGTATGAAAACATTGTTCGGATACCACACTAACCCGACAACATATATGTTGACATTAGGCGGGGGCTAATAGCCCTTCTTGACATTGCTTGTCCAGCCATGTAACCGAGAGTAAACCAGCCCATCTTGGCTCTGATCAGTCAACCTCAAAAGCCAGGGCACTCTGCAGCCCATGCCACTTACCAATTCACCTGCACTTGCGGTGAACATATTGCCTTTGCTCTCAAAGTATGCATGAGCACATCAGAATAACTTATACGCGCTTGGAAGAAGGGTTGTCTAGTTGTCAGCCTACAACCCGTAATGTAACACAATCGACTGCAAAACACATAGTGACCTCAAATCATTCCGTCGTCTCCAGAGAATCATTAACTTTTCCGTTCCACACTCGAACCGCTCACACACAAGCAGTCAGCGAGGCAATATTGATTAGACTGAGACGGACTATCTCGCGTGCACGGTTGGTATCGGCTCAATACATCTGCCTACTATGGCACTGAACTCGGACTAGCCCTTCCCAGTTAAACTGCCTCCATGTATTTGTCATTCTTGTTACCATGTTCCAAACAGTAAGTATGTTCGGTTTGGACGACTGGTGAAACTAAAAGGTGTCGTAACATCTCAGCAGTTGTATCCTCTCGCAGTTTTGATTAATGACAAACGGCGTAAAATGGGTTTATCTGGCTACAAACATTGCTCCCCAGAATGTGTCCGGGGGCAACAATCTGGCAAGCTAGCAGCAACATTTCGTATGATACTCACCGTTAGTCCGGTTGGCGCGTCCGGAGGATCGCAGATGTCTCTGGCCAAGGTTTCTTTTTCGGTTTCCAGATTGTCACTTTCTCCTTCATCGTTCACGGCCCGAACACGGAATTTATACTTCTTTCCCTCCTCCAAGGCAACATCACATTTTGGTGTTTTGGCATTTTTCACCAGTTTCCATGTACCGTCTTCTGTGTCCATCTTCTCTACTACATAGTGCTTGATAGGCTTCCCGCCATCATCATCTGGCGGGTCCCATTCCAGAGTGCATTTATTTGCTGACAGACTAGTCAGCAGTAGAGGGCCACGTGGCTTGCTCGGTCGATCTGTTGACGGTACAGAAATGAGCAAACAATGGAGGAAAATAGTATACGTATAACCAATGATGCAAAGACGTCATGCAAGTCTTGGTAAGATATCATCGCTTATCCCTCTGCACCGCTCAAACTGAAGTCGTCTCGAAAGTAAACAAGCGATGAGTCGATGCGAATTTGAGGTGCCCTGAAGAACATTCAGTCTGTGGCAGTGAATCCCTTCACAAAGCGTTCAGTTTATGTGAAAAGGTGTGGGTTGAATGTGAAAAATACTCGCGAAGAACTGAGCATAAATTTGGGGATTCAAAGATAAGATGCGACCCGTAAGAGTACTTGTATATTTTGTTGAGAAAATCATATTCAGGGAACGTTCTTCATCGGTGAGTTTAGGGAATTACCAGCGCATTTCTCACTGATTTACTTGCAGAGATTAGTGTGCATTTAACCAGGTCATACTACAAAGTACGAAGTAGGCTCCTCTTTACTTTTGGCCCACGCAAGAACTTCATATATGCGGATTTTGAATGATCAGATTTAAGTCTGATCTGGTTCGAAGCCGCAAGGAAGATCCCCTGAACACAATGGCACTAGCACTGCTAAACTCTACCCTAGAATTGATACACAAACAGACATTCGTAACCTTAAGAATATGAAGATCTCCAAGTCATGTTTTCGTATTAAGCAAGGCACTATTTACCCTAATCAAAATTTGAGCAGCTCCTCTTTACCGGTCGACCTGGCCATGGCTCAAAATCTTTTTACCCCATGTGCAGTGATTCTGTTTTAGAGAAATCCCCTATTAAAGGAAACTATCACATGAAAGAACGATTCCCCTTAATCTGTATTTTCTTTCTACACGAGAGAACGCTGGACCAAAACCCAACCGGTAGAAGTAGGGCTCGGTATGGATTGTGTTTGAATACCGTCCGCTCTAGAACTCAGTGCAGGGCGGCACTATCAATTTTGGACAGTGGTCGGTGTGCAAACAGTTAAACAATTCTTGCTGATTTAGAATCGACTGTAATTCTTCTTCTTTTGGAAGAGTCAAAACGTGAATTATACAACCTGTTTCTCAAATGGTTTGCATTGCTGGTAGTATGAGAGTTGGAAATCTTCAGGGCCCGCGCTAGAACTCAGTGCAGGGCGGCATTATCAACTTTGGACAAAGTGGTCGGTGTGCAAACAGTTAAACAACTCTTACTGATTTAGAATCAACTGTAACTCTTCTGACGCGGTTCTTCTCTTGGAAGAGTCAAACGTGAATTATACAACCTGTTTCTCAAATGGCCTGCATTGCTGGTAGTGTGAGGAGGGTTGTAAATCCTCATCCGAGCGACCGAGAGGCATTGTAC
Organism: Opisthorchis viverrini; assembly: GCF_000715545.1. Classification (NCBI taxonomy): domain Eukaryota; kingdom Metazoa; phylum Platyhelminthes; class Trematoda; order Opisthorchiida; family Opisthorchiidae; genus Opisthorchis; species Opisthorchis viverrini. The sequence continues at coordinate 35,056 of NW_008751992.1, read as the reverse complement.
AGCTGTTTCATCTTTATGGGAATCATCATCAGTGTGCATACGCAAGTAAGTTTCGCATCCCCGACCTTCAGGCCGGTAGTTTGAACACCTAACCCTCCGGCCGATCAGTAGTGTGGTGAACTCGCAGTTAGACAGGATATAGCGCCACTCATCCTTCACTACTGAACCAAGAGTCAGTAGCGTTTTGCAAGTGTTGAAAGCAGCCAGACTACTTTGCTGTCTGAAGTTGGCCTCAAGGATTTCATTAGGAAATCTGGCAAGAAAGGTAAATAGTCGCCCCCTAACCAGAATGTTTCACATACTGCATGCTGGACAGAATGTGATTTCAGACAACTGAATGTGCTGCACCAGGCCGTCTCATGTTTCAGTCGCTGTGATAATAGGGATATCGTGATACATGTATATGTATAATGCACTACTGAAAATCGTAGCGACTGGAACATGAGGCGGCCTGGTGCAGCACATTCAGTTGCCCTGGAATCATCACAAACGGGAGATTCAGCTGGGTCCCAGGTGGGTCTCTCGAAAAACCAAAGAAAAACCAATTAGTTTGCAAAAGAAGGTATTTCGCTAAACCACAGTTTAATGGCATATCATTTCCGACTTGTGGATGAAAACCATCGTTTAGCTTCCTGTGGTACTTTCCACTTCTGTGTGACTGAGTTAACTTCGCCTGATTTCATTGTTCAGACCACATTTGGTGGTGTAAATAGTTTGCAGAGAACCCCCGTTTCTCCTAATTAACGTTACTCATGCTCACCATTACCAGAAGACAGAGACCTCCTTTGTTGCCACTGTTGGTTCCCAATAATCGTGTGGAAAGTTTGTGACGCAGTGGAATGACGAACAACTGTGTATTCTGCCGAAATGCAAGCAAAGGAGACTCAGTAGAGGTCAAACCACTTAGCCGCGCAATACGAGCCTCATCAAAATTATAAGAATTCACTGACGAATAACCCTAGTGATATATAGTGCATCGCCACTCCAGAAACAACGTTATCGTATGTCAGGAAACACAAGAATTTGCAGATTCTGATGCTTCGAAGGCCGCATCAGTTGCTTCAAACACTATACAGAGAGAAGAAGGACCAACTACTTTTTAAGAAGATTCCTTTACATGACAATGGGATTTTCGCAGATGTCTCCTACGAAATGAAAATCGCTGTTTGTACCGAAAAGCAGTTCGCTAGGGAATGTTTTTAAAGGTCTTAGTAATAATTACCTCGGGGAAAACTCAGTGTTCAAGAGCGGTTTTTCTAAATGGAAGGTCCGAGGTTCAAACTCAACCTCGGTNGCGACGAACTAACCTCGGCATCACGACCTCTCTTGTCTGGGCTTGGGCACTCAGGCAGTATCACAGCTTTCGTGTTTCCCTCAGGTAGCATGGCAACTAGACAGTAAAACTGTGTTACAGCTGAACGATTATTTATTATTTTGGTATGAGGATTCCATGGGCACATGCGAATTTAATGATTATGTGGAGATTATGTCACAGAAGGCCCAACTGTATGCACATGAGCCAGATGTTTTAGTCACAGCCCTGGGCGTCCACATGCAGCGGTGAGCAGAACACCCAGCCAAACTGACTCAGGAATGGAACGTTCTTCAGTGAGAGCATTAGTCAACACCGTAGCAGAAGATAGACAAGGAGGCTTTTTCAGAGAAGTGGTCTGAAGGAGAGTTCGGTGACTCGGCAGTTCCTGTACTTTCTCAACGTTAACGTGACTCCATATCAGAAAGGCGTGTCTTGGCATCAGTTAAAAGATGTCGTGATAGAAACTGCAATATGTACTGATACGGTTTTCAAAATGACTCAGGATCAAAATGGTGTCCCCGTGTCGAATTAAGGTGACCAAAGACCTTTATAATTACCGCGCATGCAATCATACGCGTTCACTGTGCTTATCTTTCAGGTCTCAATCTATTCAGACGGTTGGTTATCGATACATCCAATGGATGCACATGAAACCCTCAAGTGCGGCCCACGAGAGACTACACTGTTTAGTCTGCCGATCAGTAAGCGTCATCTGCTGTCTGACCGATGCCAAATAAGCAGTACAGACTTGGAAGGCGCCTGGGACCAATGCCTGCATAATTAAATCCCATTTAGAGTGGTAACAGGAGAAACATGGCTAGTCAAGCTTCGGAACAATCAGGTCGCAGTGGAACATTCATGCAGTACTGCGAAGCTTCAAGAAACTGTTAGTCTGAAGGAGTTGAAAGCACCCTATTTGTAGATGCTGTGGTCCGTTGTTGATGCTTGTTTAATCTCATCCTTCACTTATTTTTTCGAACAAAATAATAAGAAATTGTGGAATTCTCATTCCGGAACAGTTGAACACAGGCAGTCTGTCAGCGGGATTCCAAAGCAAAAGTCAGGCTGGAGAAACTTCTCGAACAAGCATGCCTCTCCTATATGAACGAGAGCATGTATGTCGAATTAGCGTATATGGCAGTCGTCAGCACAAGTTGTGTGACAGCTAACTTGTGAAAATGACTGTCAACCCCATGCCTTTATGAAAATTTTCGAAACGGAGACGGATATCGGCGCCTAAGTAGATATTTTCCCAAAGTTGTTATACACACTCTAATATGATGTTACTATAAACAACAGCTTTACTTATTACCAGAAATACAGAAAACCTACCAAAGACATTCACTTCCAGAGGAACCGACAATTCGCCCGATTCATTCTTCAGTTTGATCTCATATTTGCCCACGTCCGTCCGCTGTGCGTCCTCTAAAACCAGTTTAACCGTATTGTCTTTAACGACAGGCTTGAGGTTGATTTTCTCTGAAACCGGCACTCCGTTACAGAACAAACTGACGGTTGGAATCGGGAAGCCTACAGAAGATGAGTGGAAAGGGGAAGATTGTGAGAACTCTTCACAGTGTGTACATAAGATCCACTCTGATATCTAGTCCTAAGTTGGTATTAGTAATGGTGAGAGTTCCCCTGAGGATGAGACCTTCCAGCGTAACAGATTTTAGAATGCGACCAATGGTTGTGAACAAAAATACCACATATGTAATCTCTCTTAGTCCGAGGCATTGAATCACCCATGAGTAGTGCTAATGTGTTCGTGAAATATAGTCATGAAAGAATTGTTGAGTGACACATTCACTTAATCAATAGGATCTGGTGTTTGTCAGTCCAAAAGGCATCGATAAACGAGCAAAACCATTGTCCAGTTCAAAATCGAATGCTTTATGTCATCCCATCACAATGCATGCGCCAATCATACTTAAGTCTGACACTATTTTCGCCTTCTTTACTGACGGTGCCCATGAAAGTACAAAATTGTTCAACAATCCCAGTACATACCTTTGAAGGGGAAGGCTGTCATAAATGACTGTCCCTTTTTCAAGTTTGCAACGTTTTTGAAGTTGCTCAAATCCGCAGTGGGCGGCTTGTCGCATTCTTGCACCTGGTTGAAGGGAAGAGGCGATCGGTTTTAGAAATGACTATTTACTGATTTATCGGTGTCTGTTATTATCCTTTATCATTATTATTAACGGTGGTTGTGCGCACACAAAAATAAAATAAAACAGCATAAGCCATTGTGGCGGACAGCCGGATCGGGTAGGTCAGTTGCTAGCGCGGTGCTCCTCCACTAGTCATGTGACCAGTTCCAATGCCGCTTTTAGGTTACTCTACTAGGCGCTGATCTATCTACGGGTCACGGATAGAGCAGTTGCGAGCCTCTCATGCAGCTCAAGTCTACACACCCAGGAAGCGTTCGTAGGCGTATTGAGACTTCCATGCTCTGTTCATGTAACCACTGGCTATTTAAGACATCCCATCGCGATATTAACGGTTTTGACGCTTTTAATCACGAATTTCACCCTTATCTTCGTTTTACTTGTATGTCATGTTCATTTCTGATTTTTGTCAACCCTTGATCTGTATCAACCAAAAGAAGAGATCGCAAAAATATTGATGTTTATCAACCCTGAATATTATACACATATCGCTACCAGTAATTTCTGTTTCCTTGGACGTGTAATGGACACACCACCTATATATTGTTGTTATTTATTTTTGACGGCAATTCGACTAAGACACATTTCTGAAGGATATGGAAGTTATCGGCAATATTATTTCGAGGATACCTGTGGAGCGATGGGCCATATCAACTACGTGACTAGATCATCGTTGTCACCTCAAAATTGGGTGGGCGTAGATGGCATTGCTCTGACCACACCCGGGAAAGAAGCACTTCGAGTTTTCTCATATTTGTTGAGTTTGTAGTTTGATTCATTTGAGATAATTCCGAACAAATTCTGCCCACTCGTGTGGCAGGTATTCCGAGAGTGAGTATATTTGCGTATGTGAAGATGCTAAACGCTAGAATGAGCTATTTTACCAAACAGGCAATCGACTCCGGTAAAACGTCAACAGAAATCCAACAGACATATTTGGCATTTCAATTTGAGATCCCATTTTCGCAGGCGAATTAGCACCTTTTCTGCTTCGAGTTGTTTTAAATTTCGAGTAATGTCGTTGAAGTTTGAGAATCGTGACTTTGGTTGCGCCTAAACGGAAATGCTGGAACCAATTAATCACGATTGTAGTTTAGTAAATGTCTCTTCATTTGGTTCACATCTGGCCGAAACAAGCCTTGTCACGGGCTACCGGCATACCGGCCATTCCAGCCGTATAAAACAAAACACAACACCCTGTTCTTCATGGGTGTAAGATGTAAGATCCTTTCTACACACGACAAACAACAGCTAAGTCAATGTCTTCAGACACCATGGCGTTCCATTTTAGGCGAATGTAATATTTGTGTGAGTTGGTTTCTTTTCACAGGACATAGATGTAACCAACTCTAAAATCTAGACTATGTTGAAATTGTGTAAATCAAGGTCATTTCTAGCCAGTGGCTGAGGGGGATGTACACTGAGAAAATGTGAATGCGTCAATAAACCTACCTCTAATGTTCCTTTGGTTTCATGGTTACCGATTTTGCAAGAATACAAGCCAGTGTCATCCATTTCCAAATATTGAAAAATAAGATATAGCGATCCCTCAATTTCCTGGGCGGACACACGATCGTTCATTTGAATTGGTTCTCCATTTTTGAACCAGTAAACCGGATACTTCTTAGGATTGAACGCACGACATTCCAGTTCTTTTCGTTTTGTTTCGATACCTTTGGTATCGATTAGATTTAAACGAAATTCGACATCCGCTGAAACACGAGTGCGAGATAACCACACATTGACGATTGTATGGAAAATAGCTGGATACAAATACTATACGGTTTTCGTTGGTATACTCGCATGATTCTATGTAACCAGGGCTAAGTGGAGCAAATTTTGCTGTCTGAGAATGTCGTTTAAATTACTGGTGTCATGTCACAGGTTTATGCTCAAATCCTGATATCTGTCAGCAGATATCTTTTTAAACAAGACCGTTTACATTGTCAAACAAGATTAGATTTGCATAAACACTATTATCAGAAATCAACGCGTTACACAAAAATGCTTCACAGGTATGTAAAGCGTCATCAGAATATAATTTTTTCATCCTGGCTCAATGGATACCGCTGAATATGTCTTTATACAAATTAGATGAATCGGGTCTACTTTTTCATGAGTAATTTACTGTCAAGCAACCCTAGAATGAACACTGTTCAAGACGTTGAACGTTTCCGTTAGTGGATAGATTTAGCTTTCCGAAACAACCCAAAGATCAAGGAACGTACATGTCATATAATACTGTGCCACATTATATGCTATTATAAACGAAAGATTCATTTGTGTCTCCCGTTCACACTGTCTCTATTTGCAAAACTAATGTTTTTGGTCCAAAAACAGTGTCTGCCGGTGATGTGGTTTACACCAGTGTCTAGTGCAGTAGAGATATTGGTGTCCTTGTGTGACTGAGCAAATGAAGCAGAGTCGTTTGGGTAGAGAGGATTCAATTCCAACTGAAGAGACACCTTGAGACTGAAGCCGTTACGCTGTTTTCTGCAACTTTCCATTGTACTTAGCGGCAGTTACCTAACTGTTAAACGAGCGAAGCGTACAACGCTTGAAAGCAACGAATGCATTCTGTTAAAAATGAAGCATTTTCTTGGCCTTGCTTATCCGGCACTCCAGAAGAATTCAAACTCATCATTCCTAAGGGGAATGTAAGAGCAAGTTAAGTGCCTAAATTTAAGTGTTCGTGTTTGGTAAAAAAGTTTTTGGGGCTGTTATCAACTGAGTAGACAAATACTGGCTTGATGTTTTGTTCGGACTGTTTGATGAGTGGTACGTTTGTAGTAAGTGGAGAAGGCAGGAGGAAAAAACTCACGTTTCACTGTCAGATGACACATAGTAGTCTTTTTGGCAACTTTGCAGACGTAATCACCTTCGTCTTCACACAGCAGCTTCTTAATTTTCAAAATGCGTTTTACTCGCTGCTCACTCAGGATTTCATATTTGTCACCGGCAGTAATTGGCTGTGGAAAGATGGTTTTGACAAGAACAAAGGTAACTCATTCTCTCACTACAAATGCGAAAAAATGAAGCACAAAACACAGGGAGAAACACTGTTTTTCAAAAAGTCGTATTTCAATAAGGGAATGATTATGACATACTCCTGACGATGCACTATGGGGTTCTGTTTCTAGGGTTGAGCTAGGTGATCTATTGTCCACCATAAAATGCTGCAAGCAGTTCGGTTTTATCGGTCCACATACAGACCTAGATACAGTGACTGAGCTTTGTAAGAGCAGATGATATGCGGCGTAACCTCAGGTATGAGATAAGTGGGAGTGGCTCCAACTCTGCGATGGTCACTGGGCAGTTTGATTTGTACTGTCCTAATACGGAGCATGCATATAGACTTGAATGTGGTCTATGGCCAGTCGAAGTCTTGTTCGATGAAAATATGAGTCTTTCCAAGACAGTGTTTACTGTTCTAGTAATTTTATAGCTATATCATTAGATGAATTAGGATTAGCCAGTCAGTCCATTCAGCGTTGTCAAAAATCCCAAAGCAAACTTGAAAAGGGGTGGTACCGGTGCGATCGACTGAGCCGAGGTAATGTTCGCGAAAGCAGAGCTGCCGCTACTATGTACGCTTTATAGGCTCCTGAAACACGTGTTTGAATGAACAGAACAATGCAGTTTCCAAAGTGAGCCTCCGAATACCTCATCGCATCACAAGTTCGGGTCCCAACAGGTTATCTAGTACGGGAACTAAACCTGTCAGATGTAACCCCAATATGGTGAAACCAGTTGTGAACTGTTTATCAAGTTTTACTTATTTTCAATGCTCTATCCTCATTGGTTATTAACCTGGCGGACCTTAATTACAGTCACTTTTAATATGACTGTTCTAGATCTTCCTAGGAAATGATGAGAAATTAATTTATAATAAATCGGGAGGCTTTTGGGCGCTAGAATCTTACCTTTTCATTTCTGAACCAGCTCACTTCAGCATCACGATCGGATACTTCACATTCCAATTTGACCACTTCATCGTTTTCGTAGCATTGCTGCGCTTTGAGCTCGCGGGTGAAATACCAGTCGGGATCTTCCACAGCGATGTCAATGTAGGTTTCATCACCCTCTACCATGCAGCAATACTCTCCTTCTTGTTCCGGTTTGGCTCGAACTATCCGCAAAATGCACCGATTCTCACGTCGTTTGATTTCAACCTTTCCAGCTACGTACTAAATGTGAAAAACAACGAGGGAACGCTCATTTTTCCTGTTCTACTACCTGATGGATTCTCAAATCGAAAATTTTCACTCAATGGATTATATTGAAAATGCACTTTTTTCATATTCTGATGCGAAATTATATATTTTAGAGACTGCCTTATCTACTCTAGAGCATAAATTTATCAGAGATGGTCCTAATGTTGTCTTAATGAATTTCGAACCCGTTGATAACAGAACACAGGAAACGTATACATCTTTAGCAGATTCGGACGAGTGCCTATTCAGATTACTGGAAGTCTGAAGACCATCTTAATGAACATAAATTCGAACGTTTAACAATAATCTATGTAGGAAGTTTTTAAGAAAATTTCATTGGCCAGTTCATTCGGTAGGAGTAGTCTACTTTGATGATACCACAACGGGAATCTCGTTCGTAAACGTATTACTGAGGATGGTAAATAAGTGGGTTGCCTGAACTGAGTGAATTTGTATAAAGACAGTATACCGGATAAAAATAGCCTCGTCGAAATTCGTGGAAACTAGTAATGAAAGTGTTTCACTTTCAGAACTGGAGTACGTCTTCTGCAAATAACGAGGGACTACATGGCATTTGAACTAGATTGCAAGTTCATGTTAGTTGAAACTCGTTCGGATAAAAAAGGGACGGCGCTGTATTAGTTATTAGTACAAAGATTAGCTAATCCGATCACGGTCAAGTATGATGAAGCAGCCAGTTGCAACTTTCCAAAAAATATCTGAAATAACATCAGTTGTTTTTTTGAACTAATTGCAAGTTAATAGGGATTTTGACTGCCTTCATTGGCACAAACCTGTGCCCAAAACTTAAATCAACAAGCAACCTACTTCAATTTTTTCGCCCTTGTGATACCACACGACTGGTGCACGCGGATCAGAAACAGAGCATTCCACAGTCAAATCCTTTCCCCGTACGACTTCCGCCGTCATAGGTAATTTCTGATTGAAGTGATACATCTGTTTTCTTTCTTCAACAATCAGGGTGCATGTGGTTGAGGTGTCGTTACATTTGCAGGTGTATTTGCCGACGTCTTCCATCGCGATTCTTTTAATTTCCAATGCATATTCATTGCCTTCCCTTAAAAAAACAGACAAGCCATATAAAATCTTACGATATGCGTTTCATTGATCAATTGATTGTAGTAATCACTGGGTCACATTCACTCTGGCTAGTGGGCTACGCCAGAAAATAGATGGTTTCACTTACTGAAGGAAGTTATATTTGGGTCCTTGGAAAATTTCTAATTTATTCTTGTACCACCGGAACTTGGAAGTAGGCTTGCAGAACGTGCACTTGAGCAACGCTTTCATACTGCCTTCTTTGATTTTGAGATCTTGAACCTCTTCAATGAAGTAATCTTTCTCCTGAAAACAAATATGAAAAATGAGATATCACAACCAAATCTCGAGACAAATAAAGAAGATAAGAATATCTTTTTCTTGAAGTGTTTCACACAATAACCATATCTGATCTTTGAACACCCAGCCATCAGAACTTTTGCTAGTATTTCAGTGACTTACAGATGGAAATAAGAGTGGCTAGTTGTTCACTTAGCAATCACCACGTTCTTAGTTTTGTACAGAGATCGTAGGGTGAGTTTATTTTGGCTACAAACAACTACTACTTGGAATGTATTTGGCTCTATTTCAAGACTTTCGCAGGAAACGCATGATAGCTATGCATTTAAGGATTTTATAATTTTTTGACTTATGCGGAAGAGAGGAATGATAAAGGAAGAACCAGAAACCAGTTACAAGCCTGATAAAACTTCACCACTGAGTTACAATGGCTGGTTGGCAACGGTAACAAGGAAGCCGATGGAAGCTACAGAAACCTCCAGTTCAAGAACAAAATACGACAACCCTACTGCAAGGCGAACAAAAAACCAGAGCGCTAGTAAATCTTGGGTGAACTCACGACTTTAGGGGTTTCGCGATGCTTCAACCCGGCAAAGCCAGGTATGGCATCAGCCAGTGATGTACGTCGAGTATTCATTGAGTCTCGTCGAGCCTGCAGTGACTGTTCCAGAGCTTTGGGGTCAAGAAGTGCCGGCTTATCCGCAGAGGTTCGGCGATTGAGCTAAATGATGAAAAATGGGTATTGTCGAGAACACGGAAACGAAGTATGTCAGTGATGAAACATGAAATGCCTTTATTATGATGCTGATATCAGCAACGTAAAACAACACAACTAGCTTATTACGAAGTCCATCATAATTGACTGCTTGGAGCAACAACTTCCCAGAGTTAGCTTAGTAGCTTAGTTATATCCCCAACATTATTGAACTTCAGAGGCTGACTATGCCGAGCGGTGGTGAAGGGTAACTCCAAGCCAGCAATCGAAGTGTCAAAATGGTGAAAAACTCCTACTTTTACATTATCTTGCATCGATGTAGGACTTAAAGGAGAATGGCTTGTTCAACGTTACACTTTTTGGTATTTTTGCTGGCAGGTGCTTGACAGAAGCCTTGTTTTATGGTTGGTAAAGCTTGAAAACGGAGGCGTGAAATCCATCTCTCAGAGGGAATTTTATTCCAACACACTTAAAAAAGGGATCAGTCACCAGTAGTCCAAGGCAAAATAATACACAATTGAATACTCACGACCACTGAAAGTTTTTCACCAAGAGGAAAAAGACGGATAATCGACTTCAACTTACAAAGTCCTCTTCTTTTTTTGCCGCCGAAGACCGTCGACTTCCTTTGCTGGACGGGACCTGAAGTTCACCAACCTCGTCTTCCTCTTCTAGTGCTTCGTCCCTTGAATTTCCATACACAAAAAAACAGCAGAGACTAGATGATAACTTTACCAGATCGGAAGTGCAACTGTTTCAACAATTTCCACTGAGTAGATTTAATATATTGATATTATTTCATCGGAACATGTACGCTGTCACAATGTTTTGTTCCACAGAAGTCCGTAAATGAAATTCCGTTCCGATCTTACTGGAATTAGAAGTGGTGACCATACAAGTACAAGATTATATTTTTGTAAGGTTCCTAAAAAGGGATCGTTGCCCAGCTGGTAAGGTGCACAATCGAGCTGATTGGCTTTCAAATAGACACACATTTGATTGGAACAGCTGTCCAACCATAAGGCTTGGTGAAGTGCACAAAATCGCGAGGGAATACAACAGGAAGCAATGACAGAGTGCAACTAAGGCAGGCTATCACCAAGCCGTCTGAGTGGGCGGTTGATAAGTGGGTGTGCCATCAGTCCGAATAACATCTGTTTAGGTTTGGTTTTAAAATATCCGAGTGAAGACGAGACTTTGGAAACTAAACCTACAGACCGCATAGCAAAATCGTCCAGAGGCGGATTGAAGAAATTTCACAAATAGATGATTATACTTTTTGGTTTTCCAAAGGGTTCCGAGAAAAACGGTCACCACAAGAGAGTACGGGCGGATCAAGTTCAAAGAAGACAGAAAACTCGAAAGAACAGACTTTCCAATATTATTCGGGTGAGATTCCTTTTAGTAAAAATTCTAAATTTCGAATATACTGACTACGGATATTACGATAAACATAGTTGACAATGCCATAAAGTTTGGTCGCTTTTCAGTGCCATGGATTTTACCAGTTGGATTTATGTACATATGTTTTCCGAGCATATTTTGGATAATGATATACATCGAGAGGACATACTTGAACGTCGAGATCCGGAACTCTAGAACCTACATACCTGATAGTCAAGAGCTACCAGTGACTACAACCAAAGTTCCACCTGGAATATAGCTTGTGCCCTGACAAAAACATTTGTTCCCTTACGAATCTCCCTGGAAGAAACACGGATTTGGTGATTTACATATTTCGACAGCACTTTGCAATACCCAGGTATGGATTCATTCATCGTATTCTTTTTTCCCCGCGTCTTACGGTACTGACCTATTTTTAAATCTGGTTGTTTAAAGTCCAATTTTGCGTTTGCTACTTCTGGAAACGGTTTGCTTTCTTAGATGTACGGTATTCAATGCTAGGATTAGGACTGAGCTATAATGTCGGGTGGTGCAATGGACCCATCTTTAGGTTGCACAATGCCTTCAAGTGCAAGTTACCACGCTTCTTATTTTGACTTCCGTCGCGGACGCAAACATTCTGCACCAATTATTTTTATGGCCAAGCCGTCTGGTTTTGAGTGGGCTAGTTGGCATCACGATATGTAAGACGCTGAGTAGTCACAACCACGAACAAATCAAATGTAAGTAGCAAGATGAAACTTTACAAAATGACTCTCACTTGAGAGATTAATTTTGCACCTTCCAGTGTGAGTCTGCACGCAGTGAGGTGATTGTTGGAATTCCATTCAACCTGCGCACAAACTACTACTGATTTGTGTGATAAGTAATTGTTGTCGAAATCCAGCATTAGTGAAGAGGATTTTCCAACCACCAAAGGTCCGCTGACGATTGCGATCAATGTCAGCTACTTGAATGTAAGGGTCTTTCTTCATATTGTTTCATATGGCTAATTACCTGAGCCATTGGAATTAGATTTCTAAGGGTTTCCACTGAGTATCTTTAACCGGTGACTGATCAAGGCAAACTCAAAAGTCGGATTTTTGTGATTTATGAATGACTCTGTGATTACCTGGCACTCTCCGCTTTACCTCATAATTCGGGTTGAAGTGAGTTGTTTTGAAAAAAACGTTTTTTAAGTGAACGATTAAGCTCCCACCGTTTTTTCCCTGTATAGTGGACTGATCGAAGAGATGTTCAAACTGTGGAAAGCATCTATGCTGCCACTCGTGAGGGCAGGACACGTCGGATTAGATAAGGATATTGCTCGTCCGTTGACCTTTTTCCACTTTTGCATTCCCCCACGTTTTAGAAATTATTCACTCGTGGCAATTATTTATCTTGTAAAAGGGTGAGCGGGACTGTGGACACTGAATAGGCTTGATTGACTTTCGACAAGTACACTCAGCTGCACATCAATTTGTTTCTCGTGGGAGACGCAACTGAATATCTCGTTTATGGTATCCTTGAATGAATTTGCTTGACATTATACAGTCCCTCAAAAAGTCTATCTTGACAAGTTTCATCACATGGATTGGTGTAAACACCGGTATTGCCCTAATTAATATTTGTATGACGAACCACAGGCTGGATGATCTCCTACTGATCGAGATATATCTTAACGGAGCTTTTTAATTTTTCATGTTCAAAAAGCGACAATGAATGTCACGGACTATTGGGTCCCTTTGACCATAGAATCTTGGCCCTGCTTACCAGTTTACTTCAAGAACACAATCCGAATTAAGATTTTCCCTTCCTCGTACTGCAACCTACCTTGATTCTCTTCTTCCTTATGTGGCCTGCTATCTCGTTGATGGCACCTTGGCGATGAATCACCAATGGATAACGCCTCTTGCTTGAGTAATAGCCTCGATCCAAACACATATACGTCTGTTTATCTGTCCAAAGTTCCACATACAAGTAATTGACACTGCTGTAACGTTTTCAACTGAAAATTCATCCACAGGTGCATATAGCTATTCTTGGACTGTGCGGATGGTTCTTTGATGGGTAATTTTGGACAAGCATTTACTCGAAATATTCAGGTTTTGCAAGGCATTTAAACTTAATTAGCGAATATGCACTCATTTGCAAACTAATTTGGTCTTTCGAGAGACTCACCTGGAACCCAGCTAAATCTCTCGTTTATGATGTTCTCAGGGCGAAACCGGTCGTGGGCTGTCGATGGATTTTCAGCAACCTTATGAGTAGTACATTACAAAGATATACATTTAAACTTAAGTTTTTTCTTCATTGGGCAAGGCCAAAAGTAGGAACACATGGTCGCTGAATGGCGTTCCTATTCACACTCAGAAAACAGAACCGGATCTTTGACGATCCTGACAAACGCAGTGCCTGTAGTATAATGTGGATAATCAAACAAACGATCAGCGATAGCTCCGAAGATTGTCAACGTGTTAGCCATACCTCTCCATGCTTGATTCACATTTTCCCGGTAGATCTATCGAGTGGCTTCTGACACTAACAGCCGGCGACTGGGCTCAAGAGATAGGCTACCGCTTCGATACTGATAGGGGGCGAGATGGCTCAATGGTTAGAACGCGAATTTACTGACCGGAAGGTCTGTGGTTCGAAACCGACCTCTGTCTCTCGACTTCCCCTGTCTAGGCTTGGGCATCCTGGCAGTATCCCAGTCCCTTAGAACGCGAATTTACTGACCGGAAGGTCTGTGGTTCGAAACCGACCTCTGTCTCTCGAATTCCCCTGTCTAGGCTTGGGCAACCTGGCAGTATCCCAATCCCCACGCTTCCTTCTGGTAGCATGGCAGTTAGGCGCCGCAAAGGCGCCACAGCTGAACGAACGATACTGATATATTTGCAGTGATAGTGGCAAAATTCGCAGCAGTGTCGTCATCCAACCGGGCTGAGCTTATACGAACATTTCATGTGACTTGGAGCTAGGATCGATTTTAATAGTGTTTGAGTTGTTTAGAATAAGCGAATCGATTTTCCGTGTAATCGTCACCCACAATGAGATTCCGGAAACAATGATGAGTGGGGCTGAGGTTGAGGATCCTAACCCTATAAGGTCACCAAAGACTTATTAGAAAGTACACATGGATAACTGCTGGTCACTCATAGCTGGAAAAAGACTCATCAACCGACCACTTGGTTTCAGTGGCAGCCAAACTGTTATGCAAATAAGTGCATTTGTCGAATCACACTTCGTATACATTTTTGTAAGTCTGGAAAACAATAGGAAGATTTGTTGCCGGGTAACGGTTTGATTTTGAAACGAAAACTTCGTCAAGTCAAGTCCATACAGCTTGCGCGGCTTCTTCCCAAAATGCTCAGGAAATACGTCAGGATGAACAAATTCAGTGACTTGATTTGACTGACACGACATCTTTGTTTTAACCGACGAGTGTTTTACCTGACAGACGGGCGCCCTCTTCATCATATAACCTAGGCAACAACAGTTGAGCGTGGGAAACACCTGCTTCGTCTGCAAGTGTAAACACATCTGTTCCCTATAGAGATGCACTTAAACCTCCAGGTGGTACATTTCGTAACTGTTCGGATATTTTAAGTGCCCCCAGAAAGATCCTACCAACAAACTTATGATGGAAAAAATCACAGCACATGCAGGTCAAGCAACGTTTTGGAACAGTTTCAGAATCAGTGGAAAACGTTTTTTAGTTTCTCAGGATTAAGCATTCGACTGTCACATATTTCAGTATTTTTCCGCAGCTGCCGTAATAATCTGATGCTGCCTTATTGTGTAGTTGGTTGTGGATGGCGACTGGATATTTCTGGACCATTCTCTATATTTTATCCCTTGTCTTTTTAAAAAAATTCCCGTCGTGTGCCAGCCTTAAGGAAGGAAGTTTCTTCGAAACCACGAGGAAAGCCCGAAAACTTACAGAGGAAGTGAATATTTGCATGATTACATTTGTTCGTTGCTTCGGCTCATGGTTCAGATACTGAAAGAACACAGACAATTGAGTTCTTGACGGGTACGGTCGCGACAAAGATCTCCGTCACGGCCGAGTAATTTGTGTTGATATCGCCTACCATTCGATGGAAAGCTCCAAAGTGCCTTTCTAGTAAAGTAAGTCTTCCGGAAACTAACCTGCAAGCAGTTACTGGCGCCCAACTCCGCTGGCATCCCACTATTTAGCCTCCTGTTTTAGGTTCCAGACGCGAACGCTGGCTAAAAACTTTTAAAACACACAAAGGCTCAGAGATGTTTGGTTCACTTGTATCCGAGCAGCCAACAGGTTTTTCACCATCTACAGTGCATGCTGGTTTCATCGTTCTCGGTGGTCATTAGATATGCGTAAACCTCTAGCATTCGTAAACCCTATGATCAAATTCCGTACAAAAGGAAGGCACTATTTGTTAACGCTAATGTAATTTGCAAATGAGCAGACATATTTCGTTAATCCGTAATATCATTTTTTCGACTACGCTTGGGACTTTGAATGGTCTTTCGACGAAAATTCCGTTATGACATAAACCCTTTTTGGAACGAGCACACTGGAAAAATGCAGAAACTGGGGTAGAATTTCAGAAGTAGATTAGAATCACAGTTGAACAGAGTAGAATAAACATTGATCACAATTGCGCTCAGAGCAGAATGCTGAAAAAATTAGATACATGGATGGAAACTAACAGTTCAGAGCATTCTTTCCAGTAAAATATTCGAATTTAGAATTTGAAAAGTGGGGAGATTGATAAAGTATATATGAAATTGCGGTTTCAAAAAAACTACGTTTGATATTTCCGTACGCTCTTGAATTTTCGGTATTATGAGAACGCAGTTTTGATCATGGTAGAATGATGGAGGCATGCGAACCGAACAAGCTAGGAACGCAGCTGACCACAATGCTGCATGATTTTGCCACTGATTCTGCACCATTCTAGAATTCATGCCTTCTGACAAAAGTACTTGTGACGCTCATTGAATGCTTCTTATTAATTATACGTTGTTTAATTTATTAGCTGTAAACTTCGGAAGTGGGTTCCAAAAGCTACAATATTTGTGGTAGCCGACATCGGCACTAATAGTGTGCGGTGGGTTTGGCTTGCATCCTATATATCTATACTCTCAGTAAATAAATTTAACACGTCAAGGTTAAACTTCTCACTCACTCTTGAATGACATCAAGATCAAAGGACGTTTTGTCACACACTGTTCCTTCTGAGAGGAGCTGCAGAAGATAGGCGCCTTTGTCTTCTACCCTCACATTTTTCAGTGTGATCACAATGGACCGTTTGGTAGCATCTACGCGGACAGTGCCACGCTTGTCACTGGTAAGATCAACGCCGTTTTTGGTCACCTTAGCTTGTGGGGTGACGGATCCTGCGGAATAGTCCACTGTTAGGATAAAGGTTCGTCCTGTGAGAAAGTAAACAAAGGCCCGTGGTTGAATGGCACAAAATCACGTAAATGTAGGCAATAGTGCACTAACATCATATCGATCGCCGCCGTAGCTTTTCAACCGTACTCATGCTACAACTCATATTCAACTTATTATGCGCTTGTAGCAGTGATAAATTACGGTATAAACATGCCACTTGGTTTGCTGGTATTTTGTGGAAGGCCCATCGTATCATTCTACAACTACGACTGACCTTTTCCAACGACTTCGGTTTCGTCTTGTTAGCACTGGAGTTTCTTTTCTTGCAAGTGGTGTTAAGCGACATGATGGTCTACTCAGAATGGCGCCATGTAACGTTCGTCCAGAGCACAAAGTGGATGATAAACTACTACAGCGGGTACAATTCGATATGGTTATCACTTTTCCCGTGCGCTCACCGGACCGCTCTCACAATGTCTCTCGCATAGGCTGCAAAATACGCACAAGTCGTATCTACTAATGGCCTTCAAGAAGACTTTGAAGAAGAACAGTGAATGAATGTCATTGATAACCGAAAGAACCGTTTTATGTGGGATGTTTGGGTGCCTACCAAACTGATATTTTCAATCTTCGTGAAACGGTTCGCTTGTTTGGCCATAGGCGTTTGCTGGTGGAAGGAGTTGAGGGACCGTTTGCTGTTATGTTTCGTTGCAATAGAATCTATACTGACTTAGACAAAAGGCCGAACTTGATACGTGGAACAAAACTAGCAGGGATAACGAGATTTATTTATAAGCGTTAATTTAGACAATAGAACAATTTTGGAACAAAGAGCAGGAGAGTTGTTGTGCCCTTTTATATTGGCAATCCATATTCCAAACGGAAACAAACTGATTAAAGCGACGTTTCCTTTCTTGTATTACACTGTTTCCCATAGTGTTACCATAGTGTATTTTGACTAGAATTTCATTCTGCAAGTAAAATTAATCCTTGCTGAGGAAATGAGAAGAATCATCCGGCTGTTTCTTCTCCTTCGAGAACAATCAGAAGTGCACTTTTCACGAAGCTCTAGGATTATATGAACTCCCAGCCATCCGTTAGTAGATGAGCGCCATATCACTTGGCTATGACTGGCCAGTCAGCAGTCTGACCACCCCGCACTTAAATGAGACATGCTGCCACAACCTTTCAGGCCGTTACCCAGGTCGGACAGGCTACTCAAGTGACTATTTCTCAGGAAGAGGAGCCTTGTGACTTGTGGGGCATNTTGTGTAGTTGGTTGTGGATGGCGACTGGATATTTCTGGACCATTCTCTATATTTTATCCCTTGTCTTTTTAAAAAAATTCCCGTCGTGTGCCAGCCTTAAGGAAGGAAGTTTCTTCGAAACCACGAGGAAAGCCCGAAAACTTACAGAGGAAGTGAATATTTGCATGATTACATTTGTTCGTTGGGAACCTACTTAGAGAGTTCTCCGAGTATGTTATGATCAGGACACCGAATTCGCTATCAAATATATGCTCTACTTTGGATATTCAATGTTAGAGATGCATTTTCTCCTGCGAACACATTCGCCCGGGAAAGCGGTCGTGGAAAATCCAAGTGTATACAAACAAAATTCAGTGCGCTCAATCTCATGACAAAGGTCACAGAAAGTCATCTGGAACATGGATCATGGAACCATTGACACTGGTTTCATTCGAGGTGGAGATTTGTCAGACTACCGTGCTAGAGAGAGACGGCTTAACCGACATTCAGGGACTTCAAGCATGAGTTCTATAATGCCGGTCGTGATCACGTCAGGTACCGCGGAAATGAAGGTCAACTCCCAGGGGACCGGTTCCATGACCGCAACTACCGGGGCACTGAGAAGGGAATCGAGTGGGTTTTTCAAGTTTGGACCATGCTTACCGGAGCCACAGAGCTAGAGCGTTTTTTAGAGAACGAAGATGATAGCAATTTAGAAGTTGGAAACATCATCGTTCCCCTGCTGATGGGAGCGGTAAAAAGACGGATGACATTTCGAACCTTTTAATACGCATTGTGAAACAAACTGGTACCGGTTGCGTAAACCTCTAGCATTAATAAACCTTAGGATCGAATTCCGTACAAAAGGAAGGCACTATTTGTTAACGCTAATGTAATTTGCAAATGAACAGACATGTTTCGTTAATCCGTAATATCATTTTTTCGACTACGCTTGGGACTTTGAATGGTCTTTCGACGAAAATTCCGTTATGACATAAACCCTTTTTGGAACGAGCACACTGGAAAAATGCAGAAACTGGGGTAGAATTTCAGAAGTAGATTAGAATCACAGTTGAACAGAGTAGAATAAACACTGCTCACAATTGCGCTCAGGGCAGAATGCTGAAGAAATTAGATACATGGATGGAAACTAACAATTCAGAGCATTCTTTCCAGCAAAATACTCGAATTTGGAATTTGAAAAGTGGGGAGATTGACAAAGTATATATGGAATTGCAGTTTCAAAAAAACTACGTTTGATATTTCCGTACGCTCTTGAATTTTCGGTATTATGAGAACGCAGTTTTGATCATGGTAGAATGATGGAGGCATGCGAACCGAACAAGCTAGGAACGCAGCTGACCACAACGGTGCATGAATTTGCCGCTGATTCTGCACTACTCTAGAAATCATGCCTTCTGACAAAAGTACTTGTGACGCTCATTGAATGCTTCTTATTAATTATACGTTGTTTAATTTATTAGCTGTAAACTTCGGAAGTGGGTTCCAAAAGCTACAATATTTGTGGTAGCCGACATCGGCACTAATAGTGTGCGGTGGGTTTGGCTTGCATCCTATATATCTATACTCTCAGTAAATAAATTTAACACGTCAAGGTTAAACTTCTCACTCACTCTTGAATGACATCAAGATCAAAGGACGTTTTGTCACACACTGTTCCTTCTGAGAGGAGCTGCAGAAGATAGGCGCCTTTGTCTTCTACCCTCACATTTTTCAGTGTGATCACAATGGACCGTTTGGTAGCATCTACGCGAACAGTGCCACGCTTGTCACTGGTAAGATCAACGCCGTTTTTGGTCACCTTAGCTTGTGGGGTGACGGATCCTGCGGAATAGTCCACTGTTAGGATAAAGGTTCGTCCTGTGAGAAAGTAAACAAAAGCCCGTGGTTGAATGGCACAAAATTACATAAATGTAGGCAATAGTGCACTAACATCATATCGATCGCCGCCGTAGCTTTTCAACCGTACTCATGCTACAACTCATATTCAACTTATTATGCGCTTGTAGCAGTGATAAATTACGGTATAAACATGCCACTTGGTTTGCTGGTATTTTGTGGAAGGCCCATCGTATCATTCTACAACTACGACTGACCTTTTCCAACGACTTCGGTTTCGTCTTGTTAGCACTGGAGTTTCTTTTCTTGCAAGTGGTGTTAAGCGACATGATGGTCTACTCAGAATGGCGCCATGTAACGTTCGTCCAGAGCACAAAGTGGATGATAAACTACTACAGCGGGTACAATTCGATATGGTTATCACTTTTCCCGTGCGCTCACCGGACCGCTCTCACAATGTCTCTCGCATAGGCTGCAAAATACGCACAAGTCGTATCTACTAATGGCCTTCAAGAAGACTTTGAAGAAGAACAGTGAATGAATGTCATTGATAACCGAAAGAACCGTTTTATGTGGGATGTTTGGGTGCCTACCAAACTGATATTTTCAATCTTCGTGAAACGGTTCGCTTGTTTGGCCATAGGCGTTTGCTGGTGGAAGGAGTTGAGGGACCGTTTGCTGTTATGTTTCGTTGCAATAGAATCTATACTGATTTAGACAAAAGGCCGAACTTGATACGTGGAACAAAACTAGCATGGATAACGAGATTTATTTATAAGCGCTAATTTAGACAAAAGAACAATTTTGGAACAAAGAGCAGGAGAGTTGTTGTGCCCTTTTATATTGGCAATTCATATTCCAAACGGAAACAAACAGATTAAAGTGACGTTTCCTTTCTTGTATTACACTGTTTCCCATAGTGTTACCATAGTGTATTTTGACTAGAATTTCATTCTGCAAGTAAAATTAATCCTTGCTGAGGAAATGAGAAGAATCGTTCGGCTGTTTGTTCTCCTTCGAGAACAATCAGAAGTGCACTTTTCAGGAAGCTCTAGGATTATATGAACTCCCATCCATCCGTTAGTAGATGAGCGCCATATCACTTGGCTATGACTGGCCAGTCAGCAGTCTGACCACCCCGCACTTAAATGAGACATGCTGCCACAACCTTTCAGGCCGTTACCCAGGTCGGACAGGCTACTCAAGTGACTATTTCTCAGGAAGAGGAGCCTTGTGACTTGTGGGGCATCTTCTTTTCAAGCAGATTACCTGCAGTTTATGGGTTATTTGGAGATTTGAGGGGAGCTGCGTCAGACCATGAGTGATTAAGCACACTTCCTAGGGGAAGGTAAATGGACTGCCCGTCTGGAATACATTTTCAATTACATAAGACCTTACTAGCAAAATACAGATACTGAAAGAAGGTTACCGTTGAATATGTAACCTAAGGATACGCTGTTTCAGAAGAGCTTGGTAAATAATCGGTAGTTTTTATTTGGGCAACGTTTCGCTTTTGACACAAAAGCTTCATCAGGCCAAGTGAACAGGTGACCAAACCGGCTAGGTTATAAGACAGACAGGGAACCAATCAGTAAGTCCACCTCACACTAGATCAGTGTTGAATGTCAATTAACAGCTCTTGTCGGCTAGTGTGGATGCCGAAATCTTGAATTTACGGGTTACAGGAGTTTCAAATTAGTTCCGATCGCTTTCTGTTCCTTAATCTTCTACTTCAGAGTGCTTCACTTGATAATTCACCTTGGATGCCACTAGTAGATTTTCCTTGATCTTCGTTCGCATGTGAATGCTACGACAATTTAGTTGGGTAGAAGGGAGGTGCGTAAGGTTAAGTGGAATTCAGGTGATTACTACTGTTCCCTCTGATACACTGGTTTTCTGGTTTGGCTAAGCGCACCAGGCTACCAAGCGGCTATCCAAACTCGGGTTAACTGTATTAAGAAGGCATTAGGAAAAGCGTGGTCCACAACAGGTTACAACTCCAGACACTCAACCAGGTGTTACGCTTGAGTGCACTCTAGTGTTTCATAAGTATTCGCAGAGCAATACTCACAATATGGAACGTTTGACTCTGGATATGGAGGTTGATCAAGACCGTATAGGTTGTCTAAAAGAGCTTATTGATTGATCCACCTATAGTTAGATTTCCACCTACTGAGCTTTTAGGACCGCAAGTCTGTTTGTGTTTGATGCTGCACATCCATAGCCACTAATATTAATATCATTCACGCCTATTTCATGTGTCTACTCAGAATGCGACAGAATGTGGCACCAGATGCAGATCAGTACGGTCCTTTGGCAAGTAGATTACGGGAGGTGATTAACGACGCCCCCCTTTGGTTCGGTCATAAAGATCCGTCGTGTCATGATTTCCTAAATCATTCAAATTTGCTAGCAAGACAAGATAGATCCAGGCCTGTCACTGGGGTATGGTGGCAACACTCGAGGTTAGTGGGAATTGCTTCGTTCATTTTTCACTACTGATGCTAGTTTGAGTAGTCAAACATGTACAAAAAGTACAAACTCACCAGCGTCGGCCGACTGGTTACCAGGATATCCGATGATTTGCGGGAGGGTGGCTTTCGACTCTTTTGCTGATTCGATGATTAAAGAGCAAGAAAACGGTTTATTGAGTACTAAAGATGGCTGTCTGGAACGTATGATCATATACTATCATCTAGCTAGCATTTGAATCCATAATCTTATGTGTGTGCACTAAACTTGAACAAAATGGATAAAAAGTGAGTAGTAGTGTAATAGGGTGGAAAACGTTGCACGTCGCAGGTATAAGCACATCACAGTCATTATCCATTATACATAAAAGGGTACCTTTGGACATTTCCAGTGTTGATAGTGGGTTCCATGTTTCGTCTACTCAAGACAAAATTTGAAAGGTTAACCAGGTGGCAGATGATGGCAGTCTTGGATATCTGGTTTGACATGCTGTTAGAAGTCTACAGTTTTGGTCGCCTACACACGTCAGTGATGTCGATAAACCGTGGGTCAGACAAAGTACTGATATTCTAATATTGTGACTTATTTCCTAAATCTTTCCTAGCATATCAGTTCTTATCCCATTTGAAACTGATTTATGAAAAATGTAGACTCTGCAAGTAAAGTATGCGCGTCGAGACCGCCTCGGATGATGTAGAAAGACCGAATGCAAGAATCGATTTGCTTTCCTCTCTTTTGAACGCAAATCTTTACGTTAGAGTGAATGTTAAACGATGAACACCAGTTTTATATATGCCAGTATGCACGCAAAAGTTTTAGACTGTGGTATACTGAATGAGCAGTGCGGATGCACCAAGGTATAAAGTGTGTGCAAGGCCAATGAACATAATCGGAGTGCTGTTCAAATGAACGACATGATAGGGTGATGGGAAAGGACGTGTGAGTTTGCGTTACTTGATTGTCATAAGTAGCATATGTGATTCGAAGTTAACTACTGACATCCGGGACAAAAACTACTTTGTATCCCGATTACCACAGTAGGAAGATCTGTAGATTCGATAAGCCCTTTTCAATGAATATTCTAGAGCTACTGAAATCCTGTTAGCTTAAATCATTTACTGTGGACTATTACTAACCTCGCTGATTATTCGAAAATACCAGATAAGCTTTGAAGCCACTCATGAGGAATATTCATTTCATCATTTCCAGTTTGGATGATGTGAAAGGCGATTAAAGTACAGTGCCAAAGTTCTGAGTTACAAAGGCTAAATGAGGCTCAGTGGTTACAGGTGACAAAACAGTTGTGGCGGATATATTTCATGACCATCCTTTTATGCCCGGTTGGAACAGGTAGCGGAGCATTAGGTGTGGGCATGCTGTGTGTGTGTATGTGATGAATTCCCATGCATTTTGCCTTTCTTTTGAGCGTTCAGAAGTGTTTTTTACGCGCATAAAGGGGGGTTTGTTAGAAGCAAAATATCAGCTTCCAACCTTACTGGGGTTTATCCCACGGTTTCATCTACAGTAGATTATGCATGAAGCAACATTCGGTAAAATTCCAAAACCATGACTCTGTAATTTTTAGACCGCATGAGAAGATCAACTACTGGTCATATAATGCATTCATCGTAACTACCGACCGTTGATTGGTTTTTCGAATGATCTAACGGGAGGTTCAAATTTTGGACACGTGAAAAAGATGTGGATGTTCAAAGTCGCGCCATTTGCACAAAAATAAGATTCATTTATTGCGCTTTTATTGCTTGGACTGTGAAATCTCTGAGTAATGCCAGTACGCTGCGCACAGCCAGTGTATCACAGGATGAATCATTAAAAATAGGCAATTAGTGCTGTCCATTAAAATGGAATTACATCAGACTTGGTGAATTTCCGATTGCACGGACAGTTTGATTTCCGCAAATCGGCATTAAAGTAGCCGATTGAGGCCAGGAACATGGTTTTTCCAAAGCTCCCCGCCATTACAAATCTCGTGAAGTGGTGTCCATCAACTAGCCCAGCTCCGTTGATTTTGTTTTGCAAAAACTGAGAGAACGTTGTGGAGGAAACAGCTCTTTAGTTCAAAAGAAGGGAGTTTTAATTTATTTGACATTTGCTGCTAGCTGCGAGGTGCTTCTTGCGGAAAGACCACAGCGTGGAGAAACTCGTCGACATTTACGAAGTAAAGCAGTTTGTAAAAATAGCACCTGAACGCTGAGACAAATCAAAGTTTATTTTTCTCTCTACAGAATGCAGTTATGAAACAAATGTGGGAAGATTTATAATTTCACATTACTTATCCTGACCTGCTAATTCATCCCAATTTTTTTAGTGCTGCGTGCGATCCCCTTCATTGGTCATCTCAAAACTGACAGGTGATCAATCGTAGCGAGTCGCTTTTGTGTGCACGAACAGTCGGGTGAAAGAATTTTGTACACTCTGCTTTTAAGTGTCTTCATAACTCACTAATATGACCTCACCATTCAACTAAGGTCTGTAAGCCACAAGTGAACAAAAACGTATTTGGTCGGTCAGTGACCTGGTTGCAAATCCACTTAATTTTATCTACTGATTTTGTAGAAATCAAGAAAAGCACATAAATCTGTGTTAATGATTTTCCACGTTAGTCTGGAGGAAGGAGTTTGTCCACAGTGCTGCGAATTTAAATGATTGCGCAAAAGAGTGATAGCGACTTACGCGGTACTTTGAAATTGACAGACTGGAAGGCTGTTCCAACTCCGTTGGTGATTTCGCAGTCATAGGTTCCGGAATCTTTTTCAATCAACTTTGAATGAAAGAAAGCAGGACAAAATGAGACTGTCAGTTGCTTTTGACTGAACAATTTCAAAAGATTAATCACTTGCGGGTAGTGACATGATGACAGAAAACGAAAGCGATAAGAGAAATTAATCGGAATAAGCGGCTGACATTTGTTGCAATAGGAGGCGGAATTCGAGCCTAGCCAGTCACTGTTTTCTCAATCCTTTTTTAGTTCTTATTTCTGTTCCTTCTTTCTCGCCTTCATCAAACGCGTCGTCACTAGGAGAATCGAAACTAGCAAACAGCATTGGGAGGCACACTCTGGTAAAATTCATCCCCAGCTACCCTGCATTTGTTCAAACAATTTGTGCCTAAGTTGCAAACGCAGAGGAATGTCACGTATAATAAGAATGCAGACAATTAGCTCAGAAAACGTGTTGGGTGGTACTAAGACAGTACCGGAAGGCTAACATTCTCACCAATTAGCCTGACTCACGTAATGTTCCAAATAATGCTCGAAGCATAGAATGTTGGACAAAAATAGAGTAATGCCAGCAGTCGCCCAGGTTTTGAGGTATCATGGTGCTCTTTCACGGATAGATTAGAGTAGCATGCATTGAAGCAATTAATGGTGATGTCCACCCTGAGCACGAGAGCCAAAAGGCATTTCTGGGTGCATTTCGAAAGTAAAGAAGATTAGAGAGACAGCAAAGATTATGGTTCAGATAATTTTCCTATCGCTTTTACGAACAGCTTCAGCCACTTTTCTTCAGCAAAACCCCGTCACAAAGATGGGTTGAAGGACTTTTGCAAAAGGACAAGATTTCTCTAACAACACTGATCAAAAGTGTGAGTGATATACTGGATACAATTGGCAACAGTTTGAAAAAAAACGCCTATGTATAAATCTATCCAAACAAGACAAACACTTTTGCTCGTGTCCAAAAAAACCACTAGCCTGAAATTCCAAGTACGCAGCTTGATGGTGAATCACTTACATCACTAATAATTAGCTCGACTTTGTGCACCGCCCCCTCGAGCTGTACATTTGTTCCGTAACGTCCTCCAATAGCAAGGGCTTTACCAGCCTGGGACCAAGTGAAAACCGGCTGGCTTCCAGCGTCCACTTTGATTTCAAGAACCGCTTGCTGATTGTTGTTCTCAAACCGGACATTTGGTAAGCCCACAATGCGGGGCCTAAATACAAAATTACACATGATGCAGGAGTGTAAAAAACCGTGTATATCTGTACTAAATCTTGGTCCTTAAATTCACAAGTGCTTAATTTCATCTGTATCAATGCAACCTTACTCTAGTACTCCAAGGGTTTTCAAATTCAAGCAATTTCCACTTTACATCTTTTGGTAAATTCACCAACACTCTTGTAAAAAACATGAAACCTCATCGCGTGCGAAATTATTTCCTTGCTCATATCTTATCTGAACTGAAGTCCCCTGGGAGTTTTACAGTACAGTGTGTTCCTGAGAAACCCTTGATGTAACCGGTAAATATAGTAAAAGTTCGGTAAACTGGACAAGTGGTTGTGTTCTACTGTTTTATTGTTTGGTCTCACATCCGTCAACATTGTGAAGAAATTTTACATCGGACGAACGTTTTATTCTGTTCTGTAAGTCCATTGGTAATAAGATTTGTAAAAATTCTATTCTAAAAGGTGCCCAAAGAGAGGTCACTATTTCTACCTCAAGTGAAACAGTATTTTCTGAAATAAGTAGTATGAATGTGAAATCATAAAGACCTAGGGAAATTTCTTACGTCTTATGAGGTCCGAGTAATGAGTAAGCTTGGTAGCAAACTGGAAGCGGATTTTAGTTATTTTAATAGTGTTTTAAGGTAGAGACGCTAATAAAAATCACATATTAAGAGTATGTAGTCTTAAATAAATTCTCCGTGGCTGGTTAGAGACTGATTGTTGAATTCTTAGGATGTCCACCGGTCAGGTGACACTTGTCTTTTCTGGACATACTAAACAAATATGAATGAGTCATTCTCAACATATTTCCATTCTCCGGTTTCGAGCAAATGTTTAAATCTACATAGGAAAGCCCAACCCAGACTATTTAGTACTAAAGTACTTGAGTCTTTTAACTTTATGAAGGTACGATGCACATCAAGAACCTATTTTTAAAGACCGTACCTGGTTGTCCGGTTCAGCTTAAGATCCGGAAGAAATTAGATTAATATATCACTCTGACTAAGACTTGCTCACACGTACTCAAACAAACATCTTCATGGTTACTAAATATGGTATTCGGGCATAGCAACAGCTTTGTTCCCGGCTAGTAAGTGCATACTGGTAGTGAACCAGATATCACTCTATTTTACATCGGATAGATGCAATAGATCGAGAGAAGGTGACAGTGTTTTTTGACAGTGAGTTAGAAATATAGAATTTGGACATTAATAGACAATTGTATTATGGCCCATTTAGAACAGCAGCCAAGTAGCGACGATAGGATGATTGAATGACTGTCCGTTTGTCATCGAAATACATGTTTCATGCTAGTGTTGATGTTTGAATGTTTCTATATTATCTCAACATTATTATTCTGTTTAAACCATATCGGAGAGTTATCAGCTTACTTTAGGTTTAGAA
The DNA here is from genome assembly GCF_000715545.1 of Opisthorchis viverrini. Lineage (NCBI taxonomy): Eukaryota > Metazoa > Platyhelminthes > Trematoda > Opisthorchiida > Opisthorchiidae > Opisthorchis > Opisthorchis viverrini. Next base: position 7,569 of record NW_008751992.1, on the reverse strand, counting down.
AGTAAGTCTTATTTGCTAAAAAATTGACATCAACGTCAAGGGAGTTGCATACGGGAATGGAATTTGGGACAGAAGTAAGCAAGCAATGACAGATAAACGTACATTTTAACTTCCATAGTTGCAGTTGCATCACCATGCTGGTTTTTCGCTACCAATGTGTACGTACCAGAATCGGCATTCATGAAGCTCTGAAAAAGTATCAAACAAGGGAGGCAACAAAGTCATCAGCAAAGGTTCTGCGTTCCTATTTCTGTCCAAACAATGACAAGTCGACTTTATAAACTTGCGACAGTAGGCAAATCTACTTACAAATGATCCTTCATATGATAACATTCTAAAAGGATCATTGAAGATTCACGAAAAAAATCACTGCTGAGTTCCAATTTTTGGAGCTTACAAGATTTAATAAGTTGTTGTGGTCTACAGAGCCAACTGCCGTAAGAGTGGGTTCAGAAGGCTCCGAAATCGCAACATTCTAAAAGGATCATTGAAGCTTCACGAAAAAAATCACTGCCGAGTTCCAATTTTTTGGAGCTTATAAGATTTAATAAGTTGTGATCTACAGAGCCAACTGCCTTAAGAGTGGGTTCAGAAGGCTCCGAAATCGCCCGATGAATAGACCGAAGTTTTGTGGTAATTTTTTCGATATCTTGTCACTGAAACGCCATTAGCCGAATCGTAAAAAGTTGGCAAATAATTGCTGAAAATGAACATAAAAACGCAAGTTCAGCGAATTTGTAGCAATCTGTTTTCTAATTTTGTACAATACTGATGTGCACTCTGGGGTAATTGTGTGAATCACTTTTTTAAACATTTGAGCAAAATGAACGGACGAGGGGGCAGCAGTAGAATTACTGTTGGCAACCGTCAGGTTAAAACATTATGAAACATGGTTTGGTTCTCACTGACAGCAAGTTGTCAGGTTCTCATCATGAACTAACATGACTCAAGCGGTTGTACTTATGTAGTTAGAATGAAGGAGATAAGTGTTTGTAGATTCACAGACTCACAATTAATCGCAAGGTGTTCACAAATACGGCTCCATCTTTACTGCTACTCATGTCGAACTTGTGTGCTCGCGGTTTCAGTTCCCGCCCATTTTGGTACCAGGTGTAGTTCGGGGCTGGGTCTCCTGTTGAACGACACTCCAACACGACATCCTTTCCATTATTGTCTTGAAAGATTCTAGGTTTCTCAAACGCTGGAGCTTTGGCAGCAGATTTTTGTCCTGCAAAGATTCAACATTTTGTTCTGATGTGAGTAGCAAAATACGACTGCGCGACGGCTTGTTAAATAAGTGTTTGGTTGCAAGAGATTATAATCTGTTTCCGACCAACCTCACCGTACACACTTGTTTTCAAAGAACTGCTGTCCACTGTGCTTCTACAGCATGTATAGTGCGCTACTTCAGGAAATGCCTATTCTTGGCCGGACGCTCATCGTTCCCATTTGGGTGAGGCAAACTCAGATTTGTTCAATTTGAATGCAAAGTGCTGAAAGCTGACCCCAAAGACACAGTATATGATTATTCGTAGTACGGAGTACGATTGATGTGAGATGGTGCGCTGAGTACTAAGCAGTGAACCCACCACATAATCCCACCTAGATTTACTCCGGGTAATTTCCTAAGAATCCACACACAAAAAGCTGCCTTAAAACTGGGACTACCACTACCAGCTATGAAACCTCTTCCGCTGTAGATTGTCAAAAAACATCTTTTGCAGCAACTGGATAGCTTTTCGCCCAGGTGATAAAAAGCCTAAAATTTGACAAGTTTTCCACAAAAAGCTTTTTTTCGGTTCAACTATTCATGGATGACTGTTGTCACATCTGAGTACTGGTTTATGTTAAAAATGTCGAATGATCATTTTTGGTAGCATTCTACCTATCGCACCATTATAAATCAGACTACTTCCTTTCGACAGACCACAGTATGAATGCACCCTCCGTAGTACCTGTCAGGGCGAAACTTTCGCCCTCGGTCAGCGGAGGTTGTTAGTGGTTTTTGCAGTTATTTGTCGTTCTCTTAGTGTGAACTGGATTGTTTTTAAAAAATTCGTATCTAAATACTTTAGTTGAACCTTGATTTGAGTTGCCTCCTATTGAATTTATAAATGTGATTTTTGATTCACTTGATGATTTTTTGAATCGGTAGCCCTCTTTAAATGCACGAGCTCGATCTTCCAGTAAGTGGTAAAATCTTGTCTGGCGTTTAGCAGTGTGATCTATCGGAAATGGTCACCATAACAAGGTGAATTTCACAGGTCACAAACAAACAAGACTCTGACCTTTGTCACCAACTTTCATAAAGGGGCCAGTGAAGTTGGTGGCGTGGAAAAAATTCACCTCAACGTCTGTCACTAGAAGGCTAAGCACTCATTGTGTCATAGTGTAAAACCCTTGCTACTGCGGCTGATTTCTTTAGGAGTTTTGATATGTCTAAGTAAGTCGCAGTTCATGAGGTTTGTCCTCTTATCACAGAACTGGTCCTGAAGCACTGGATTTCGAAGAGCCCTGACTCATGGTGTTTTCAGATCGTGCCCACTGTGCGAGTGCTGATCACACCAGTAAGGATACCACCCAACTGTAGATCAGTTCTCAAGCACCCGCCCCATGCTGGATAATACCTTGCTCATCCCCATATTTCTAACGCGGCCTCAAGTGTAAGATGTTTACCGGCCTCAAATAGCATCGAGTGAGCCAGGGAACACGAGAGAAAAAGTTTTTTTAAAGAAGGGACTAGTCTAGCGTACGATTGTTTCCTCTCTGAGCAACCTTGTTGTACTTATTGGAGATTTGTTGTCTTGCTCACAGAGCCTCGAAAAATGAAGCGCCTCATCCGCAAACCTCACAGTACACACTTGTTTTCAAAGAACTCCTGTCCACTGTGCTTCTACAGCATGTATAGTGCGCTACTTCAGGAAATGCCTATTCTTGGCCGGACGCTCATCGTTCCCGTTTTGTTTAGATTTCCAGCGTCAAACACAAACAAACAGGCGTCAACGGTGCATTTCTCAGGTAAGTTTCTGCGAAGTCAGTAACAATGAGAGAGATCGTAGTTGACTGTAATTGGGGTAAAACCGGGATTTAAGTGAACGTTGGTTACGCAAAAATTGCACGTTGAAATTTTCCCGATGTTTGTTCGCTTGTATCTCAAAACTAATATCGATTGACAAGCTCAGCGTAATCGAATCTGTCAGGATGTTGTTTCCAATTCGAAGTGATTAGGGTTAGGACTGGTGATGAGCTAGTCTGCTGCGCAAATGAACCTTCGGTGGATTGTAAGTTCGTTCAGAAATTCATATAGAATCCCGTAAAGATAGGGCACTAATATTGCGTTGAATGTTTCATTTTTTAGCACGAAATGTTACCGGTCTTGTAATACTGTTCAACACAGCTGGTTGAATGTGTGTTGACCTTGATGTCGTTAACGGAAAAAAGAGTATAGGAAACAAACATTTTGCTGGTTTTCTCATGCTATACATTCAACCACAATTTCGACAGAGACATCGTAATCTTTTCCCGGAAGCTATTGGTGAGAAGTGTAATGCTCCTGATTGGATAATACACAGTGTGCACAGTCGTTTGTAAACTAGCTAGGGGAGGTGATTGTGTATAAACTACGCATGGCGAAAGTTACTCCAAGCGACATCTTCAAGACTGTTTGAAAGCGTATGTAGTAATGTGCCTCTTGCAGGCGAAAATTCCTCCACAGCTGCTTCTTGTCCGCATTTTTCTATTTCCTATTTATTCTTCTTACCCCTTAACCCCTTTTACCGCCAATTCGGATCATTGGTCAACCGGAATAATAGCATGACCAGATCCGTGCTGTGGCATGAGACATCTCAAAAGCACAAATGATCTTTTCAACCCGAAAGTGTATTCTCAAGCCATCTAGTCTTGAATGATTGCAGTTTGACTGTCTTTTTTGTCCAGTTTACCGTTAACTCTTATTAGTTGTGAGATGACTGAGCTACAGAGGTCACTGCCGCATGTTGTCCATTCCGGTCTTTTCGTTATCAGATTATGTAACTGGTTCCGTATCCATGATTTTTTAGATGTCGCCTCTGCATCAATTCATGTAGGTTGATGCTCAGTCACACGCTATCGGCATTATTCCGTCTGTTGATCTGCTCTAGTAAGTAGCGACTTTTTTCGGTCGGGACCACTCGTTTTTGAGCAAGTACTTATTGCCATCCATCTCAGGGAACTCAATTTCGACTCAATTTCTACCAGACTCCAAAGAACGGGTTAGGTGCTCTTTAGCCCCTTTCGGGTTCACAAAACGTTAGGGATACTCTTGCTCATCAGCGTTCACCTTGAACGACGATGAGACGGCGGAGAGGATGTGAGTTGCATCAACCGCGGAAGGCAACTTCCAAGCCTGTCACCCAATGTGTTTTGTAAACTGCCTTTGTGAATTCAGCTGGACTGGCATAATTCATTGTAATTTACCAATCAGTAATCTGTGGAACTGTTCTAGTTCATACGACTTTCTTCAAAAATACACTTTTACAACACATCTACTGACGTTATAAATTTAACCGCTATGTCCAACAAGTGTTTTTGTCCGTTCTGCAGAATATCTTCAAACTTCTGTGTTTAGTGTATTGTTTTGTGGCTTAGAGCACACTTTGTCAAAGTTAACGCAGGATTTTTTATGAACTAAATGAGACCGACGAAGAAACCCTGGTTCTATAAGTGACATTTCTAATTGAGTCTGGTGAGTGTATCGGAATTTCGAAACAGTCTCCCGTCTAATTTGCATTCACCTTTTACAGCGACTGTCATTCTAACGTGACTTTATGGATGTGTGCAGAACGTAGGAATAGGAGTGCCCACTGCTGTTCTGAGGAATCCTTTTCTCGCTGATCTCTATCCGTCTAATAAGACGGAAGTCACCCGATTTTCAAGTAATTTTAAGGGTGAGGTGGTTCGTGTGTACACTATTCATGTTCGGAGGTAATTCACTACTCTTCCAGATATTTTGAACTTTTCAACTGTCAGCATACGTTTTCTTGATGGGGCATACTAGTCGAAAATCCTCCTACACCTCAGGGCCGTTCTGCACTTCTTGTGGTTATTGGTTGCCCGCAATCACGAGATTCCCTTGGCCGTATATTCTGCTTAAAGTCACAAGTAGCTGACGGATTTAACACATTTGCAAAATAATTTGGCGTTGACGGAAGACTCAGCTAAATTCCAGCTGAGCCATACATTCATCTAGGATTCAGTGGAGTTTTCGATTGACACCAGCTTAATTGCGAATGAATGTATTCTTCAGCCTTCAAGAGTAAGTACTGAGTGTTGTTATAATTACGATTTAACTGCTAATGGTAGTAGTTGCAACCATTTTTGGTCCAGTATAGGGGTGAGATGGCTCCGTGGTTGGAGAGCGAAGTTACTGACCAGAAGGTCCATCGTTCGAACCTAACCTCTGNAGTCTGTGCTCTGGCATGAGCCGCCGCAAAATCATAAATGAACTTTTCAACCCGGAATTGTATTCTCAAGCCATCTAGCCTTGTATGACTGCAGTTTGGTTGTCTTTTTTGTCCAATTTACTGTTAACTCTCATTAGTTGTGAGATGACTGAGCTACAGAGGTTGCTGCCGGATGTTGCCCATTCCGGTCTTTTTGTTATCAGACTATGTAACTGGTTCCGTATCCGTGATTTTTTAAATGTCACCTCTGCATCAATTCACGGCCTTATTCCGTTCGTTGATCTGCTCCAATAAGTAGCGCAAGTTCTCACTGCCATCCATTAACAAGTCTCGTAGGACTCGATTTAGACTCAGTTTCTACCCGACTTCAAAGAACGGGTTACGTACACCTTGATGCCTTTCGGATTCATGGTAAGCTAGGGAAGAGTGCAAGCGATGGGCATACTCTTGCTCATCTGCGTTCACCTTGAACGACGGTGAGACAGCAGAAATGGTCTGAGTTGCATTAACCGCGGAAGGTAACTGCCAAGCCTGTCACCCGATGTGTTTTGTAAACTGCCTTTGTGAATTCAGCTGGACTGGCATAATTCACTGTAATTTACTAATTGATAATCTGTGAAACTGTTCTAGTTTATACGACTTTCTTCAAAAAAGCACTTTTACAACACATCTACTGACTTTATAAATTCAACCGAGATGTTCAACAAATATTTTTGCCCGTTCTACAGAACATCTTCAAACTTCTGTGTTTAGTGTATTGTTTTGAGACTTAGAGCACGATTTGTCAAAGTGAGCGCAGGATTTTTTTATGAACTAAATGAGGCTGACGAGGAAACTCTGGTTCGATAAGTGACATCTCTAATTGAGTCTGGTCAGTGTATCGGAATTTCAAAACATAATCTTCCATCTAATTTGTATGCAACTTTTACAGCGACTGTCATTCTAACGTGACTTTATGGATGTGTGTAGAACGTAGGAATGGGAGTGTCCATTGTTGTTCCGAGGAATCCTTTTCTCGGTGATGTCTATCTGTCCCGTACAACGGTAGTCGTCCGATTTTGAAGTAATTTTGATGGTGAGGTGGTTCGTGTGTACACCATTCATATTCAGTACTCTTCCAGATATTTTGAACCTTTCGACTGTCAGCATACGTTTTCTTGACGGAACATACTAGTCGAAATCCTTCGATATTTCACAGCCGTTCTGCCCTTCTTGTGGCTCATTTAGTACCCGCGATTCCGAGATTCCCTTAGCCCTATATTCTGCCTAAAGTCACAAGTAGCTGATGGATTTCACACATTTGCAAAATAATTTAGTGTTGACGGAAGACTGAGCTAAATTCCAGCTGAACCATACATTCATCTAAGATTCAGTGGAGTCCTCGATTGACAGCAACTTAATTGCGAGCGAATGTATTTTTCAGCTTTCAAGAGCAAGTATTGGGTGTTGTCATAATTATGATTTAGCTGCTAACGGTAGTATTTCCAACCATTGTTGGTCCAGTATAAGGGCTGGATGGCGCAGTGGTTGGGGTGCGAATTTACTGATCAAAAGGTCCATCGTTCGAACCCAACCTCTGTCTCTCAACTTCCCCTGTCAAGACTTTGGCAACCTGGCACTATTTTAGCCCTCATGCTTCCTGCTAATGGCGTGGCAATTAGGCTCCGAAAAGCTGCTATAGTTGTCCCCGGAATACGGCGAGTAATTTGACACAAACAAACAACTTCACCGGAAAAGTGTTTTAACATAATCAAGTGGAATAGCATGTTTCAAGCCTTTTTTGGTGGTTTCACCAGCGGTTTACTGAGCGCAATATGAACAAGGATGTAGAATCATGCTTTACTGGAGGTCAGACTCTTGCAGGTTTCAATTACAGTGCATCTGATCCAGGTGAAGCTTTATATTCATTTCGCCTGATTTCGTTGGGTGACCAATCAACGCTGTTGGCGAAGAATTCAAACCCTTACTTTATACGGGACAACAAATTAAAGCGTCTGTCATACGCCGGCTTCTTTTGCTAGCATTTGAAAAGTTTTATGGTATTTTTACAAAACAAGGTTGGTCTATTAGAGTTTGCTGATCCTTATAGCAGTATGAAGAGACCAAAACCCTGTATACGCGTAACACC
>NW_008751991.1:554340-563594 GCF_000715545.1 Opisthorchis viverrini | reverse complement strand
AGATCCTTAACCGTCCGGATCTTACAACCCTCGTCAGCCAGCTTTCGGCTATTCACCCTCAAAGTCAACAGCAACAATGTTGAAATTCTTGTCCATAAACTGCCTCCGCCTTTTCAACAAACCTTGCGATTGTAAACAGTCAGCCTGCCTTGAACAACCGTCCGTGATCGCACTCACACAAGGCTGGTGCATACCGGATGCCTCTGACACTTGGATCTTGATGGACGTTCACTCTGTTGTTCGAGCTGAACCAAAACGAAGGAGGGCTGGATGGGTTGCTTTGTACTTACATGCGGGATTGTTCGCCCCAATTGTTCTCTCTGATACCACCGCTGCACCTTTTTGCTACAGCGTGTCGGACCAAGCGGACGTTTTGCACCGGCGCTGACTTAAGTCATTTGACCTTGGACTCAACGTGCCGCTAAACGCACCAGATACCGCGCGGTCCGACAAACATCCCTCCTGGGAGACACTTTATTGATCAGGTGATAATTAGCGCTCCACCGGGATGAAGTGAACACTGTGTGCTGACATTTGATTTAACCTGCTACTGGGTCAGAAATCCCCAACTTCAAAAGTGGTTTCGAGACTTCTGCCGTGCAGACTCCTCAGGAATGCGTATCTTTCTTGAACAAGTTAAACTGGGACCAGCTTCATTGGAAGATTAACATATGACGATTTTCTAGGAAGTTCACGGGGCTGACACGATGTTCGTTCCAAGATACAGCAGATGGTCCGATGAGCCACAGGCTGTTTTAAAGGATTTGGCGTCTTCTGGAAAAGAGGTATCAACTTTTTTTCAAAAAGTTGACCACAAGGGATACAGACGAGCTGGCATTTTTCAGAATGCAGAATCGCTGTAAATCAAAAGTACGCCATGGAACATACAAAAATAAGTCACCATCCTGGACCTCGCCCGGAGAAACGGGAGTCTGCCTCTTAAATACATTAGATAGCTCCACAGAAACAATCCATCCGCGTTCTATTTAGGGGACACGCACAAAAGACCCACGAGTGGTATCTGAGTTTTACAGAGAACACCAAGTAGGTTTGTATTCAGCCCAAGCGTCCTCGCCGCATCCACTCTTGTCAAGGCGTAACTACGAACTCGGTCTTCACGGTGGAGGACATTCGTCAACTGTTGAACAAGATCACCCCATTCTGCGCTTTGAAGCCCGACGAGGTCCATCCAACAATCCTGAAGGAACCGTCGTCCACACTGACAAATTGTTTACATCTGATGTTTCGCAAGTCGCTCGACAAAGGCAATCTTCCTTCTGCTTGGAAAGTAGCTATTGTCAAGCCAAGCTACAAAACTGGTGACCGAATATCGCATGGCATCTACAACCCTATACGCCTCGCTAGCGTGCCGTGCAAGTTGATGGAGTGAGCTATCCTGGACCACCTTACTCCCAACAACCTGATATCTGCAGTTCAACACGGATTTCTCGCAAACCGTTCTTGCGTGACAAACATGATCGTATTTGCGGACAGTTTAACCCAAGCCAAGGACGAAGGACTCCTATCGGATGCCATATTTTTCGACTTCTCAGAAGCATTTGATAGGATTCAAGGGAAAATTCTTCGCTGGGTCAAGGCGTTCCTATTGGACAGATCATTCCGAGTGAGAATAGGCTCGACCTACTCCTCTCCAGCGCCGGTCTCCATTGGACTTCTTCAAGGCTTAATTTCGGGGCCACTGATGTTCATGAGCTACCTCAACGACCTTACAGGTGTTCTTGCAAGTCATCATCTACTTTTTTGCGAATGACTAGAAATTCTAGATTTTCAGAAATAGATTGAGACGCTGCCAGGCAGCGGTCGTTGGACTGACACGATCCTTTAAATGACAAAAAGAGCGTCCATATGTCATTTGCAGGAAACTCAGAGAATGCCTTTTTATGCATGGTGAGAAAGGACAAGAAAACATCATGAGGATAGATACCAAAAAGGGTTTGGGCATCTGGGCCTCCTCAAACTTTTCCTTCTCACTACACCATGAGAAATCGGTCCGAAAGGCACTGGCCATTTTACGGACGATCCGATGCACCTTCTCCCGTATCACTCAGATTGACTTCCAAATACTCTATGGGGCGTAAGTCAGTCCTTGGAAAGCCCCAACCAAGTTGCCTACTCAAAACGCATAATGGACGACACCCTTATTGAGCATGTCAAGCGAGCCGCTGCGAGAATGGGTGCCGGCCTCAAATTCGTGGACCGCGAAACGCGTCCCGCGATACTTGATCTCTTTCCCCCGGAGTGCCGGCGCCTCCGAGGCGACCTGATTCTTACTTATTCCCTGTTTGAACAAAGCTTGGCGAACAGGTTTTTTACCGTTGACCCAGCAAACACACGGCTGGGATGTAGTAAGAAAATTTTCAAGCTCAGAGCACACACATTCATTAGACAAAATGTTTTCTCATTTCGGGTAGTAGCTGCGCGGAGTGACCTTCCTCCGACGGTTGTACACGCTCCCTCTAAAACCTGTTTCAAAGCACTATTAGACATTTATTTATGCGAATTCTCGCGCTGGGAGGCATACTACCCCGCGTTGACAACATAAGGAGCAGTGATACGCCCTATTTCACTTGTGCCCCTCAGGTGAACGACAGCCACTAACTGGCAGGAACAAATCCGACGCGAAACCTTTTCCGCAGTCCCGTGCACCTCTCGGTGGATTCGCGTAGCCGTTATCTATCTACGGGCCTACATAACTGACTGGTGTCCTAAATTTTCTTCCTACCCTCCCTACAATATCCGCAAATCTGGGTTTTGCTCTGTTCACCCCCTAGGACCACGTCTGCTCTCTGAAGCGTAGTTGCGTTGAAGAGTGTCAAACGCCGGCCATTGTAGTTGATTTCATGCCCATCTCCACTGACATCGTTGTACTTCCATACCTCCAGCTTTATGCTTCCGTGCTCAGGCGAGTCACTCCCATCTCTTTCAAGCTTGGTCAGATTTGTGAATAAATCTGTCCGCTTTGTGTATTGCCTGGTGCCTTATCTCGACCAGATTTAACTAACTTAGCCAAACCAAAGCCTCAGTTCCTTACTATTCAGACTCATTCCGCATCACGCGGAATGATCAGGCGCAGTGCATGCACATCAACTAGTGTCTGAAGATCCTCAGTGAATGAAATACTTGTTTGGTTCCACAGCCCACTCATTTACATGTATGCATAACACTGTGGTGCATCTCCACTTGATATGGCGGTACACACCAGTGTTCCGTCTACGTTAAGCAATAGTGCACATGCTCTGTACACCCATATCCTACTCACATGGCCCAAAAGACAGCTGTTGCTTCTAAGACTTGCCCTTTTTAGTGTCTGTTTGCCGTTTGCTTGTTCAAAGTGACTAAGCTGTTTTACTGGCCCGGCTCTCCACCTATCGGATAAAGTGTCAATTGCTGGAGTCCTTTATTGATGCACAAGCCACAAATATGACTGCTTGGTGTCATGTCACTTTGCAGATCTGGTGGGATGCACAAGGGATGGGAACATCGTGTTGTGGTTCACACGTACTGCAGGTAGGTTCGCCCTGTTGCGTTGCACCTTGGTGCGTCGTATACCAGCAATCCATCCAGTAGCACGGGTGCTTCGCCCATCGCAGGTGGTACCGAGCGTGGCTTTTAATTCAGAAAATCAATAAAAGAGCACTGTCGTTTTCTGTTTGTTTCTGCTGGGCTGTACTGGTCACGGTTGTGTCATTAAACCGGCAAAGCTATAAGCTACAGACGATGAAAAAATCAAACGAAAAAACAAAACCAATCTGTTAAAAGATAAAGTCGAAAAATCTCAGATGCAACAGCCTGGAAAATCTACGATGCCCGTGGCTTATTTTGAAGTGCGGAGCTAGTGCTGCCCTTGTCGTAACCGTGGTTGTTCCGCACGAAAGCCCATATAGTCGACCAGGCAAAACACATGCATCTATTTACCGCTCCTAGGAGTGAACATATACAATGAGAGATTTGTGTGTACAGAGGTTCCTAACCATCCGCTACCACCATGCGAGACTAGCGCCCAAAGGCTTTTTATTCGCCGTGCACCACTTGTTAACTCGAAGCTGATAGCAGTGTTTGGGGACCACTTCCCTTGCACTTCCTTTCTCCCCCGTACTGTCCAACTCATGCAATAAATACCAGATTAACCAGTCCATCATCTCGGAAATTCACTCTCATCAGCCCAAGTATATCTGATTTCCATAATCACATTACCACTATGCGTGCTTATATCGGCTTTCGCTAGATCTAGCCTAATCGCAGTGGACACCGGGTTCTTTCTATGTATACGGCTGCATACTATTCCATTTGACGTCTCCTCAAACCCACCATACTTTACTACTCTTATCCCATCCCCTCAGCTTCCAAGCTTTGAACTTCACCAACATCCGGTTTGGACGACCTGTTTGGCTGTTATCCACTCTACCCGGCCTATGGCCTACATCCACAGGATCCCAAAACAGACCAAAAATCTTGCGATCCTAGCTAGGCTTCGTTCGTCCTTGGCCAGCCTGAAATAATCCCGCTGCTCGAAGAGTCGCACATCCCAGCCCAGTGACCTCAAACGTGACGTCCATTACGAGGATGTATAAAAGCCGAAGTATATCAGGCCAGTGCGAGAATGGGTGCCGGCCTCAAATTCGTCGACTGCTAAACGCGTCTCGCGATGCTTGGTCTCTTTCCCCTGGAGTACCGCCGCTTCCGAGGAAACCTAATTCTTACTTATTCCCTGTTTGTACAAAGCCTGGCGAACGGGTTTTTTACTGTTGACCCAGCAAACACACGGCGGGGACCTAGTGAGAAAATTTTCAAGCTCAGAGCACACAAATTCATTAGTCAAAATTTTTTCTCATTTCGGGTAGTAGCTGCGCGAAATGACCTTCCTCCGACGGTTGCCAACGCTCCCTCTAAGAACCTAGTTAAAGCAGTATTAGACATTTATTTATGCGAATCCTCGCGCCGGGAAGCATACTACCCCGCGCCGACAACATAAAGAGCAGTGCTACGCCCTTTTTCACTTGTGCCCTTCAGGCGAACGACAGCCACTGACTGACAGGAACAAAACCGACCCGGAAACTTTGGGCAAAAGCCTCGATCCTGTGCATCGCTCGGTGAATTCGTGAATCCGTTATCTATCTACGGGCCTACATAAATGACTGCTGTCCTAAATTTTTTTCCTACCCTCCCTGCAGCATCCGCAAATCCGGGTTTTGCTCCGTTCACCTACCGGGACCACGTCTGCTCTCTGAAGCGTAGTTGCGTTGAAGAGTGTCGAACGCCGGCCATTGTAGTTGATTACATGCCCATCTCCACTGACATCGTTGTACTTCCTTACCTCCAGGTTTAGGCTTCCGTGCTCAGGCGAATCACTCCCATCTCTTTCAAGCTTAGTCAGATTTGTGATTAAATCTGTCCGCTTTGTGTATTGCCTGGTGCCTTATCTCGACCAGATTTAACTAACTTAGCCAAACCAAAGCCTCAGTTCCTTACTATTCAGACTCATTCCGCATGGCGCGGAATGATCACGCGCAGTGCATGCGCATCAAATAGTGTCTGAAGATCCTCATCTGAAGATCCTCAGTGAATGAAATACTTGTTTGGTTCCACAGCCCACTCATTTACATGTATGCATAACACTGTGGTGCATCTCCACTTGATATGGCGGTACACACCAGTGTTCCGTCTACGTTAAGCAATAGTGCACATGCTCTGTACACCCATATCCTACTCACATGGCCCAAAAGACAGCTGTTGCTTCTAAGACTTGCCCTTTTTAGTGTCTGTTTGCCGTTTGCTTGTTCAAAGTGACTAAGCTGTTTTACTGGCCCGGCTCTCCACCTATCGGATAAAGTGTCAATTGCTGGAGTCCTTTATTGATGCACAAGCCACAAATATGACTGATTGGTGTCATGTCACTTTGCAGATCTGGTGGGATGCACAAGGGATGGGAACATCGTGTTGTGGTTCACACGTACTGCAGGTAGGTTCGCCCTGTTGCGTTGCACCATGGTGCGTCGTATACCGGCAATCCATCCAGTAGCACGGGTGCTTCGCCCATCGCAGGTGGTGCCGAGCGTGGCTTTTAATTCAGAAAATCAATAAAAGAGCACTGTCGTTTTCTGTTTGTTTCTGCTGGGCTGTACTGGTCACGGTTGTGTCATTAAACCGGCAAAGCTATAAGCTACAGACGATGAAAAAATCAAACGAAAAAAAACCAATCTGTTAAAAGATAAAGTCGAAAAATCTCAGATGCAACAGCCTGGAAAATCTACGATGCCCGTGGCTTATTTTGAAGTGCGGAGCTAGTGCTGCCCTTGTCGTAACCGTGGTTGTTCCGCACGAAAGCCCATATAGTCGACCAGGCAAAACACATGCATCTATTTACCGCTCCTAGGAGTGAACATATACAATGAGAGATTTGTGTGTACAGAGGTTCCTAACCATCCGAGAGAGACTAGTGCCCAAAGGGTTTTTATTCGCCGCGCACCAATTGTTAACTCGAGGATGATAGCAGTGCTTCGGGGACCGCTGACTACTTCCCTTGCACTTCCTTTCTCCCCCGGTACTGTCCAACTCATGCAATAAATACCAGATTAACCAGTCCATCATCTCGGAAATTCACTCTCATCAGCCCAAGTATATCTGATTTCCATAATCACATTACCACTATGCGTGCTTATATCGGCTTTCGCTAGATCTAGCCTAATCGCAGTGGACACCGGGTTCTTTCTATGTATACGGCTGCATACTATTCCATTTGACGTCTCCTCAAACCCACCATACTTTACTACTCTTATCCCATCCCCTCAGCTTCCAAGCTTTGAACTTCACCAACATCCGGTTTGGACGACCTGTTTGGCTGTTATCCACTCTACCCGGCCTATGGCCTACATCCACAGGATCCCAAAACAGACCAAAAATCTTGCGATCCTAGCTAGGCTTCGTTCGTCCTTGGCCAGCCTGAAATAATCCCCATCCACAGGATCCCCAAACGGACCAAAAATCTTGCGATCCTTGATAGACTTCGTTCGTCCTTGGCCAGCCTGAAAAGAATCCTGCTGCTCGAAGAGTCGCACATCCCAGCCCAGTGACCTCAAACGTGACGTCCATTACGAGGATGTATAAAAGCCGAAGTATATCAGGCCAGTGGTGGCATGGTACTGCCATATTCAGTTTGATAGCACACTCGCAACTATTCTGTTCTTCTCTCGACCGTACCCTGTCGCCCGCTCGTGCCATTAACGGCAAACACGAACAAGACCCCCACTTGACCCTAGCTGCATCCATGAAATGTTCGTTCCATTGTACTGAAACTTTCGTTCGAATAATACCATTTCTGTGTGCCCATGATTCCCGCGAACTCTAATAACTTTCTATGCAGTTCGCGTTCCGGCTCGTGTGTTGCCATCATCTTTCTGTCAAGGAGCCATTATGCCGGGCTCCCCAACAGCGACACCCGTGAATCGCTACGGTTTCTCTGTACACCATGTTTTTGAGATTCCTGTTACCACTTATCGGCTCACTAATCCCTCCACTTTATCACTCTCATTTAGGCGTTTTGTGAACCTGGCCATGCGCCTAACATCCAAGGCAACGAGGCCGCAACAGTCATTTAGGTTTTAGTTCAATATCACCAGGTGGCCAACGAAAACTCTGCGGCTCCACCAGATGTGATTTTCCGGTTCGTCATTTTCCACGATCGCATCATTCTCGACATGTGTCAAGCTAAAAGCCCCTTGTTTTTGCCTCCCTCGCTTTATTTTTTGCCCGCTACCTTCAAATTGTAACGATCCAATGTTGCCCGATACCCTCTATACAAACGCATATTAACTGTGCTTCCCCACCCGTGCCGGTTCAGTGGTCACCATGCCTACATCGGATAATGCTTACCTCCACGACGCTGTCTGTTGTCCCAACTCCCCCGTGCCCACGATTCCCGCCAGTCTTGCTTCTATTTTGACTGCACCGTAAATGTCATGCTTGATGGTATGCCACCCACAAGTTGGGAATAAACACTATAATTAGTTGGGGGCTCGTGGTCATGAGCAGAAGATAAGTGGCTGGAGGCCGTCATGTTGTTTTTTGGTGGCATCAGGCCACAAGTTGTTATCACGGTACAGCGAGATTTGGTATAAAGCGATTCCGGGATAGTGAAGATCGGAGAAGGGATCAGTGCTGCCGCCATCGGGAGAAGCATACATGGCTCTAGTGACCTTCCTCTGACCGGCGCACAAGCTAGCGTCCGGTTTTCCGAAGTTTTGCCGGGACCGAAAGCATACCATACGCCACATTAAAACCCAACTGTGCGGCACCTGCTCAACATAGCCGGTCGACACTTCCGGCGGTAGTTGCTTATGTCCTGAGGGTAAGAATTTTGCCGAAGTAATCCGTCACAAACTGCCGCAACTCACATGAGGGTGTTCCATATTTCCGAAGGGTCCTGCGGGTGCCCAACTGGTCTTCGGTTAGGCACCGATTAACTGGAAGCCGGTCGTACAGAATCTTTGGCAACTAGTGGTTGTGTTTAAGAAAATAAGAGGTGACTGGCTCCGTAAACAAAACAGTACTGGACATCTGGTGCTTCGCGTACTTTTTTGCATCAGAAAATACGCTCAGGTTACTGGTTTCTTCGGATCCCCCGGCTTTCGGTTGGTCTTCGAGGCCGGCTGCTGCATTTGTCGTAGCGCAAAATAGTGTTGGGACTTCGATTACTGGATGAAAGCACGAATATCCAGGGCCTTCTCAAAGGCCGTGAAGAATGGGAACGATACACCCACAGATTTCTCAAGGAACGATCGTGAAGCCCCTTCCGAAGCAACAGGACACGAATTTAAAAGCCGAATAGGCGCCAAAACTTTTCAAGAGACCGATTAAAACCAATCGCAGAACGTGACGGCAGATGAAGGTGTTTTTTTGGATTGAGCACATAGGCTAGGAAGTGCAAACTTTTGACGACAAAGTTTCCATTCCACCCACAAGGGCTTTGCAGAAATATGTGTTCTGCTCCGAAGGCGCGGCGTGCTGGTGCCCATTAACATAATTGTTGAAAATAAAACCCGCCGTCGCCTATCAGGCATAATGAGAACATCAATTTTCACTTCTCTGGAAATAAACCTACTATGGATACCATTAGTCGAGTCAACAAGAGTCTGGCATCTTACGAGAACAGGCACTTGTCTTACTTATCGCACACAGAAGATGAGCTGCCATTTCGTAAAATGCGGAATCGCTGTAAGTCGGAAATCCGCCAATGG
>NW_008751991.1:543709-552362 GCF_000715545.1 Opisthorchis viverrini | reverse complement strand
GCCAGTTCGAATATCCCTGTGCCAAGTCAGCCAGTTTTACTGTTTATGCTGATAGCCTACCCAATTCTGACAATTGTTGGGAGCATAGGTAATGTTGGTGTGGACATTCTAACCTATATAGGCAACTTACTATCTGCATTCATATTACATCCTTTTCGGACGCACGTTTCCGGACACGTTTACCTCGCCTGCCTAGCAATTTTCGACACTCTGTCGCTGATATTCAACCTGATATCCTTTTGGAATATGCTGATTTTGAAGCGATATTTAGAAAAGAAAAATGATATTCAAGCCGTGCACACTATAGATCGTCTTTTTGGATCAAAGGGAGTATGCGAGGTAAGTTTAATTCTTTTTTTGTTGTCTTGTCTGATATATACTCTGAAACAATATGCCAGGAATATTCAATAATTATGAAAGCAAGAACAGGAACTTATTGTTTTCTGAGATGCACCGACATTTAGCTTTATTTAGACATGGACAGACGACCCACAAATCATAAGCTCATATTATCAGTCAAACGGGATTTCAGTGGCAGATGTACTAATATGAGGATCACCTCCAATTATCTAGCGCTTGCAAGCTTTTCCAAGTCGATATACATAGTACTAAAGAAGTGGTAGATCATGATGACTGTCGCTTAGATTGATGGGTGAAGTTATAGCAGGCGAGTATGTTACTTGGTTTTAAATGCGACTATAAACACTTCAGTGTATACTAAAACCCTAGGAAACTAACATTATTGCACGCTTCACCTTGTTACTAAGGCACTAATTTGTAAAACTTATGGTTGTGAAGTTGACCACCACGAATATAAATCCTTCTCGTTACTCGACGATTTTGATAAAACTGCCTGATAAAATGTTCGACTGTTTCTTCTACACTTTCTTCCACCGAATGCAAAACTGAGGAAGTAAAATAATATCTTGCTGAGTTGACGGGTCTTCTCTGACCATTGCTTATTAGGTACGTCGTGCAAACTGGTCACCAGCTGTGTTGTCTTACTTTAAGCATTACTGTCTGCCGTACTTGACTGCTGATGACAACTTTTGCCCTGGCTGGACCTATCTTTCGCACATCAGCTGAGAACCTTCAGTTGTGGAAGCATAAAGTGACTTTTTGATTAAGCTCGTGACATCGTCTGCTGCTCTTATAGTCACCAGTTAATGAACCGTGCTTAGAGGTTGTTAGTAATCGAAGCACCCAGATTTGTTTCTAAATCTGCTTTTGGAGTCAGTACTGTTGAACTGTCCATGGGAATGCACACATGTACTCTTCAAACTCAGAGCAGAACGACGTTTTGGCACAGTATTGATCGGTGTGCTTTGGCCACATAACCAGGCTTTGCGGTACACGTATTCAAAATCTATATGGGTGGGGTAGAAATAGAAGTGTAAGTAGTATTGACTGTTGAAGAGCTAAGAGAATAGTGAGCCACCCTGACTCTAAAAAGCTGACTGCGGCAAATTTATGTTGGTTTTTGCACATTCTATAATTTTGAAGCGCGTACAATGAAATCTCATGAAAAACGTTATCGGCTTCCCTTCCATAATATTTTTTTAAATATAATACAACAATCCATTGTTGCCCGAATCTCTAGGGCTATCTGTGAATATATGAAAATTCGTTGTGCCTGACCTATTCAGTGTGGATTTCTATCAGGCCACAGAGTTCAAGTGACTATAACTCCTGACATGCGTGTATTACAGGCATACTTAAATTTTGCAGCACCTCATTAAACAACAAGGTGACAAGAAGACAAGATTTCGTTTGACTCTCCTTACAAATGTCCCCAAACCTCTTGAAAAGTCTTTTGACTGTGCCGTGGTTATCCAGCCTGACCAGTGCGAGATAACTCCGCAGTCTAATTTATGACCTAGTAACGCACAAATTTGTGCAGAAATGCTTGGTTTGAATATTATGTCACCTATTTTAGGAACAGCTCAATTCCTAACGCTCTTGACTTCTTAACAGGCCACTTCTCTGTCAGTGGCTACCAACTGACCATTCCCTATGATTAAATAAACAATAAACTTGTCATGTTAAGGATGGGAGTATTTAGCATTTTGGTAAAACTGAGTTGATACACCTCGTCTGCTTATAAGCGCAGATAATATCTATAGAGTTTTTGTTGAATACCTTTTACGTCAGCATACTGCTTTGAAGCGAATTAAAGTCAAGATTTATTTACCCATGTTATTCAAATCACCTGAGATTTTACGATTCCAGAGTTTGTCCTTTTAGTTGGCTAAAACAGTTGGTTGTAGTCTGAAAGCATACCCGAAGATTGTGAAACAGGTCATCATGACCCATGATACTTCCTTCTTTTCAGAAGCAATGTTTTGTTTTCTGATAATCCAAAAGACATCGGTATTTGTCAATATTCGTTCCAAGCAACATTGAACTTCCCTTTTATCTGGACTTCCAAAATGTTAGGCGGGCCCATAGGGCTAAGTGCTCTCTACTTATACACCATTCGGAAATGACGGTGTTTTTCTTGTATATAAGCTGATTGCGTCAAAAGTTTTAATGGATAAAAGCGTATCCATCAATATCTTGTTAAGTCAGAGAAAGCTTACCCAGTTTGGGGCCATTGTGATCAATAACATACAGCCGCGTTTGGGAAGCATTTTTGGTAGAAACGAACTTTCTTGAGTTTTGAAGTCTTTCGGGGATGGCCCTGGATCTAGCTTTATTTGATGTGTATTTTTAGTGAAATTCAACGTCCATGTTTCGGACGCTGTTTCTGCTGGAACAGTTCGACGTAGAAATCATTTGCCTGTCACTTAGAAACTAGTTGCTGACTTGTCCATCTCATAATGCATAGATCTTTCCCCGAAGATGCAAGTGGTATAGTGCATTTTAATAGTACACAAAGTGAATTTTAGAGCAAAATGCGTTCCACATGTACTCTCACGAACGGTTTATCCAGTTTTATATTTTGTAAAAAGATTAAGATAAAATGTGGCTGGTACAAGTTCCAGGAACACCAAATCTTACCCATTCCCCAATTGTTGTCGTTTGTTCTTCTAAGTAAGAATAACGGGGGATAATATATTCCGGGTTCATAGACTGACTACAGAGACCTGGTAGTATCTTCTCGGCCATTTCTCCAAGTTAGACCAACCTAAACCGAGTTGATTTTCATCTGGAATAAACATTACGGGTCTGAGAGAAGTTTTTAGGCTTGAATGTCCTCCAGAGATAACCACGGCTGGAATACGTTTAATGTCTTTAGGTCAGATTGAGCTAAGCAAGGGGATCCAAACACATCATGAATCCCAAAAGCCCATCGTTGCGTGGTCCACCGAGAGACATTTTCAGAGATGGTTACATCGCCAAATATTGTTGGTGGAAATACCATGGTTCTGGTGCGGACTGTCTTTTAAGATGCTTGTAAAAGCGTCTTATCTGACAAAGATAGCAGACTTACGGCATAAACAAGTGGTTCGAAAAAGTTTCAAGTTTGTTGGGACTTTATTTGTGGAATATGGCACTTCAAACTCTGTTCCGATGCCTGCATCCTGAAGTTGCAGTAATCTAATGTTATTTTTCTCCATCTGAGCAGTATTTCAGCTGACTGCACGAAAAAACTGACACAAGGCATGAGGCTAAATGAGAAACTAACGCAGTAACCTGAATCCAATACAAGTGCACTAATGGTGGTCAGGCTCACAGCTACTTCCTTGGTCTCGTAAGCTTGCTTTGCTATCTTTCAAAGTCAGCCGATCTATCAAAGATGTATAGGCTATTTACGCGGTCATCAAGGTAGATTCCAGAAATAATACCAAGAGACAGTGTCATTTGAAGGCGATGCACTTAGATAGGTGCTCTGTGCGATGTCCATGTTCTATCGCTTCACGGGCGACGATAACGCCCATACTTTTACGGTCAACAGTACGGATAAGCATATTTTGAAGCGAAAACGCCGCGTGCTTGATTCCCCGTTTACACTGATGAAGGGGAAACGAAGAATAAGGCTGCAGACATGATCTGACTTATGGAATGACGTTTAGATTTATCATTACAAATGAATCACCTTAGTCATGGACAAAAACTAGAACGTAGAATGAAAAAGACTAGTTTTGCCTCATGGAAGTTCCCTCTTTTTCATGAATGTGATCGATCGAAGAAGTTATGCCTGACCAGTTGATCACGATCTCGGGAATGTAGGCGAAAGATGGTCGAGGCTGCATCAGCACGATGATGTAATGATTCGCTTTCGTCCTAAACATTCTACGATCAACGATACAGACAAATAGTCACCGAAATAGTCACATGTGATTAACAGCAACAGGGCAAAAATGCTGATGTGCTTTGAATACGAGCAGCACTTGGCTAAGACAGAATACGGAGACGAAAGAAAATCTTTCAGCTGTAACACTCTCTTGGTGCATGGCTGCCATGCCACCCGGAAAAATTGGAAGAGTTCTAAAACCTAGACATTAGAGATCGAGATGCAGAGGTTGGATTCAAATCATGATCTTTCGGTCAGTCACTTCACGCTGAACTATTGCGCTGACAAAAGATCGTAACTCGTTGTCGTGCGTACCAGTTATATGAACCTAAGTCTGACAGCCTAACCAAACGTATCCTCCGAAAATTTTAGCTGGCCGATCGAACGAGCCTCCAAAGGGTCACCGAGAGTGTTTGTATGAATATATATGTATATAATTCCCCGAGGCAAACAAATCTGCATCCCACAGCTTATTTTCTCACTGTGGAGATAGTCCAATTGGTATACCTTGAGGCTAACAATTTTTCAACTGTCGCTACTGGAAATTCGTGGAATGACTAGATTGAATTAACGGATAAATTCACACATTCTGTACAAAAAGGGTACACAGTATTTGGGAATTTTCAATGGTTATTTTACGCTTAGATGGGTCTCATAATATCACAAGATGGCGCCAAAACTATGCTACATATCCACAGTTGGCTCAGGTGACAAGGAAGTAGTGATTGTCTATCGACACAAAAAATGCGGACAAACTTACCAGATACTTAACCATATTGCTTTTCTGAAGCAAAATAATTCCGAGCATTCTCTAGGAGCTTCCGATGTTTCAAATAACACCGCGACACGAACTGGTGACAAGGGGGAGGACGCAAGCTTCATAATTTCATAACGCGCGTAGAATTCTGATAATGATGAAGCAGATTCGCCACAAGGATCCGCACAAGTCCGGAATTCGGGCAGTATTAGGAAGTTTGGTCCAACCAATACTGAGATCAGCGTGGTACGGCGGAGACGCAATCAATCATTCAATCATTCAATCAATCAATCAATCGATCAATCAATCAATCGAACAATCAGTCAATCAATCAATAATACTCAATCAAGTCAACCAATGGGGCATATTAGACTCCATATCTAAAGGTCCATGAGAGTAATAGATTTCAAAAAATTGTTTCAAACCATCTAGTGGATTCTAACTAAGCGATTCCAAATGTTTGTACAGTCATCGCTTTTTGCGCAAAGCCAAAAAATTTGACATAAATCTAACTAACCACATAAGAAATTTCTCTTGAGCACTTTAAGATAAGCCTCTAAAATATCGCCCTGAAATCTTGGTCAAACTTTTAAAACTACTCAAATCTTTCATTTCCATACCTGACCGTCAAGCAATTACTCAGTCTGTTTGGTGTTCGGAACTTTTTGTCGTAGCGTTTGTTGATAAACTCTGCGATTCTGTTTGAATGATCATCTGAAATTCAACAGACTGACATGCTTCATGTTGAATAAAAAAGATTTATTGACACAAACAGATGGTCTATAATCTTTCGGACACCCATTCAATCGTAGGCGCATCTTTTGTATTTTTCGTGGCTGGTGAAGCCACCTTCAAAAATCGTTTGCATTTCTTTAAGCGTCCCAATGACGGACCCGTCAATTTTTTGCCTAAAATTGAGAAAAAAACATTCGTCTGACGTGGATGTGAAGAAAGATTGTCACTTATATTAAACCGTCATACTGAAAAATAAAGAACAGCGTTTTTGGATGGTGATCGGAAGGGAGAACTGCACCGATGCTACGGGATAGATGCTAGTATAGATGATGAGGATGACGACAAAAAACTGACAAAAATTAAGAATTACGTAATATTCTTAAGCAACACGGATAAATTGTCATTTTGATGACACTCGTTAGCCATCATCAACATCATTGTCAGCCGTAATAACCACGTACTTGTCGTGAAGTGGTTAGGGCTGCCACAGTTTCATTCACCGATGATTCGGGGAGGTGGGGCAGGTAGCTGCGCATTGGAGGCGGGACCTGATAAAATAGTGAGTAAATACAGCACATTAGATGGACTGTTAAGTAGGGAGGTTGGGAAGGGAGTTATGCACTGAAGGCAATAGCTTGGATGCATGAGCGCCAGTGACGGCGTGACCGCGCCATGTCTGATAATGTCTCTAGCCATTGGTGTGGCCCGTCTCGGGGTCCCCATCCAGGAAGGCAGCAGTGACCAGCGCAGCTGAGTTCGCTGGTACTCGCTTTCACACTTCGCTGCCAAGTCATTCTCTTCCACCCTTCACGTGGTTGTACGAAAAGAGCCCTTCGAGGAAGTCGGTCGACTGGCATACGCAACACTTGGCCAAGCCAGCGCAACCTAGGGAGTGTGATCGGTTCATCTATGGAGGGTGAGTTGTTTCTCCCGAACACCATTCGACGTACTTCAGCATTGCTAATCCGGTGTTCCCACCAAACTCTGGTAATGATCCAATGGTCAAACAATGAAAGTCTTTTGATGTCCTCGGCGCTCCGCGGTCAGTTTTCTCATCCGTACAGTTATATGGAGTGCCCGCAGCAATCAGTGCCTAAAACTCTCGCATCTGCACGGGACTTTTTGATGCTTGAGCTTAAATGAAACGCAGAGAGTTAGAAATGCCATGATCCCTCCTCTCGCTTACTTTTTAAAATCTGTAAGATAACAGGGGTAAGGAGTTGTTGCTCAGTGCAAACTGAAGAAAAGCACTGAAGTTAATCTCGCGCGAATAATATACGATAAGGTCATCTGAGAACGATTCATTGGGTACTATTCGTAAACTCAAGCCTACACTTCACTTGTCCAAAGTTTTGTGAATAAGACTACTAGAAAGCTGCATAAGGGTTTGCTATCTAATTTTCTGTAGGCTTTGTATTCATGGCCTGTGGGCTAGTACTCCAGACTTCTGCATAGTTTAGAACGGGTTTTTTCATGAGACTTGAACGTTACTGTGAATGTAAGTATATAGATAGTTTTAGCGATAGTAAACTGCCTAGGAGAGAGAAGCTCGGTTCAGAATCCTACTCCACAATTGACCTTATTGCAGTGCCTGATCTTATGATCCCGAGCTGGAACCCCTTCAACTGGATCTCCCAGTATAGTTCTACTGAACAGTTTACTCAGTTCAAAATATTAGACGATGCAGTCAGCTCATGTTGCTGGCATCATCCGTTAGAAAGCAAATCAGGAATTTTTAAAATATTGGTTAATTGCTTTCGAAAAAACACACGCACAATTTTCGTATTCTGAAACTGCAAAGGAAAAAATGTCCTGGACTAGTTATCTAACCGTGAAATAGTGTTAAAAACATCATAAACGAGAGATTCAGCTGGGTTCCAGGTGAGTTTCTTGAAAAAGCAAATTAGATTTCAAATGAGTGTATTTTGCTAATTTTGTGCAATTTGGTTTCGAGTAGAACATAATATTCACGGAAACTCGGGGACTGCGCCTACCTGCTGAGCTCCAAAACGGGGCGAAACCGGTCGTGGGCTGTCGACGAGTTTTCAGCAACCTTTTGAGTAGTGCACTACGAAAACACACGTATTACGATATTTCGAAAATCGTAGCCACTGAAACACGAGGCAGCCTGGTGCAGCACATTCAGTTGCCTGGAAACATCACAAACGAGGAATTCAGCTGGAAACCAGGAAAAAACAAATTTATTTGCAAATGAGTGTATTTCGCTAAAATGTACTGGATTAATAATCTAACTATAAAGTAGTACTGGTACGAGTGTATTTCTTGCTGCAGCGCTGGCTCCCCTAGGCATGATATTACAAATACGAAACGGCTGTGTGTGAAACGTCAAAGCAACAGCGGAAATTCGTTAAAACCATGAGGACAGTAGAAACGCAAACAAAATTCCTGAAAAAAGTTGAATACGAGCGCTAAACGATTTACGGCACGCTAGAGTAGCCCTTAAAATCACACAAGTCTGTAAGTGGATAAGGGGTGTGCTAAAATCTAACTGCACTCTTGTAGTCAACAGGGTTAACCAACGCCCAAATTCCAACTGATTCATGCAGAACATGCCAGGTGTATTCACTGTCTGGTATGGAAATCACGAGTGACCATCCTCAAAGCAGAATAACCTTGCAGGGTGCACCGCATATGTAGAATATGGAATCAAAAAGCAGTATCTGTGTGATACCCTGTAAACAATAAAATTCTGACTTCCGAAAACCTGCCGCAGTTTGCTGCTCCATTGAAAGACCAGTTTAGACATCGGTTTAGAATATCGGGGCAAAAACAGCTCCGTTTTAGACTGAGCTACATTGTGACGTCGTGATTTTACTGCGTTGTTAGACGGAAGCTTTTCATTTGACTTGATTGCAAGTGGCTCAAAACGATGTCAGGTAAATTTCTACGCAGTTAAAATGTCC
>NW_008751991.1:531296-543558 GCF_000715545.1 Opisthorchis viverrini | reverse complement strand
GTGTGATCGGTTCATCTATGGAGGGTGAGTTGTTTCTCCCGAACACCATTCGACGTACTTCAGCATTGCTAATCCGGTGTTCCCACCAAACTCTGGTAATGATCCAATGGTCAAACAATGAAAGTCTTTTGATGTCCTCGGCGCTCCGCGGTCAGTTTTCTCATCCGTACAGTTATATGGAGTGCCCGCAGCAATCAGTGCCTAAAACTCTCGCATCTGCACGGGACTTTTTGATGCTTGAGCTTAAATGAAACGCAGAGAGTTAGAAATGCCATGATCCCTCCTCTCGCTTACTTTTTAAAATCTGTAAGATAACAGGGGTAAGGAGTTGTTGCTCAGTGCAAACTGAAGAAAAGCACTGAAGTTAATCTCGCGCGAATAATATACGATAAGGTCATCTGAGAACGATTCATTGGGTACTATTCGTAAACTCAAGCCTACACTTCACTTGTCCAAAGTTTTGTGAATAAGACTACTAGAAAGCTGCATAAGGGTTTGCTATCTAATTTTCTGTAGGCTTTGTATTCATGGCCTGTGGGCTAGTACTCCAGACTTCTGCATAGTTTAGAACGGGTTTTTTCATGAGACTTGAACGTTACTGTGAATGTAAGTATATAGATAGTTTTAGCGATAGTAAACTGCCTAGGAGAGAGAAGCTCGGTTCAGAATCCTACTCCACAATTGACCTTATTGCAGTGCCTGATCTTATGATCCCGAGCTGGAACCCCTTCAACTGGATCTCCCAGTATAGTTCTACTGAACAGTTTACTCAGTTCAAAATATTAGACGATGCAGTCAGCTCATGTTGCTGGCATCATCCGTTAGAAAGCAAATCAGGAATTTTTAAAATATTGGTTAATTGCTTTCGAAAAAACACACGCACAATTTTCGTATTCTGAAACTGCAAAGGAAAAAATGTCCTGGACTAGTTATCTAACCGTGAAATAGTGTTAAAAACATCATAAACGAGAGATTCAGCTGGGTTCCAGGTGAGTTTCTTGAAAAAGCAAATTAGATTTCAAATGAGTGTATTTTGCTAATTTTGTGCAATTTGGTTTCGAGTAGAACATAATATTCACGGAAACTCGGGGACTGCGCCTACCTGCTGAGCTCCAAAACGGGGCGAAACCGATCGTGGGCTGTCGACGAGTTTTCAGCTTTGAGTTGAGTAGTGCACTACGAAAACACACGTATTACGATATTTCGAAAATCGTAGCCACTGAAACACGAGGCAGCCTGGTGCATTCAGTTGCCTCAGCAACCTTTTGAGTAGTGCACTACGAAAACACACGTATTACGATATTTCGAAAATCGTAGCCACTGAAACACGAGGCAGCCTGGTGCAGCACATTAAGTTGCCTGGAAACATCACAAACGAGGAATTCAGCTGGAAACCAGGAAAAAACAAATTTATTTGCAAATGAGTGTATTTCGCTAAAATGTACTGGATTAATAATCTAACTATAAAGTAGTACTGGTACGAGTGTATTTCTTGCTGCAGCGCTGGCTCCCCTAGGCATGATATTACAAATACGAAACGGCTGTGTGTGAAACGTCAAAGCAACAGCGGAAATTCGTTAAAACCATGAGGACAGTAGAAACGCAAACAAAATTCCTGAAAAAAGTTGAATACGAGCGCTAAACGATTTACGGCACGCTAGAGTAGCCCTTAAAATCACACAAGTCTGTAAGTGGATAAGGGGTGTGCTAAAATCTAACTGCACTCTTGTAGTCAACAGGGTTAACCAACGCCCAAATTCCAACTGATTCATGCAGAACATGCCAGGTGTATTCACTGTCTGGTATGGAAATCACGAGTGACCATCCTCAAAGCAGAATACCTCTGTAGAGTGCATCACACCTGTAGAAGGTGGAATCAAAAAGTAATGTCAGTATAGTGCCCTGCAAACAATCAAATTCTGACTGCCGAAACCCTATCGCAGTTTTTTGCTCCATTGAACGATCAGGTTAGACGAACATCGGGGCGAAAACAGTTCCGCCTTAGACTGAGTTACATTGTGACTTCGTGATGTTACTGCGTAGTTGGACGAAAGCGTTTCATTTTATTTGATTTCAAGTGACTCAAAACGACGCCAGGTAAATTTCTACGCAGTTAAAATGTCCATTTACCAACATTTTCCTGCAGTTTGAGAATGTGAATCTACGTGTATTCACATAAAATACTCGGAAACTTGAGTAGACACCAGATTTATTCACGACATATTGTAGGAAATTTATGTAGTTCAGTGAATATGTTCAGATCTAAAAGACACTAATTGAGCAGATGCCATCAAAACACCTTTGCTGTCTCAAGCACTAGCGAAACGGAGCAGTTTTTTACGACACTATATGACCTGTAGTCTGATCAATATGCCTGGAGATTGGCTTACAAACTCTTCGTTACCAGTCCAATTAATATCATCAGCCACTCACCACCTATGTCACTTCGTTTGGTATACAAAAGAGCTGAGCGAACAGATCAGCGGCCGCGTGATCAATCACCAACTGACTGTGTCAGCTTTTATTTACTCAGGCTATGCATTCAAACAATTTGAAGAAAAAAACAAATTTTCAAATGCGTGTGAAGTCAAAATAGAAACTTTTCCTTGGTGTTGCTTATTTGGTTTCTAGCGCACACACAACAGCAATTAATGGGATAAGAAAATTCAAAAATCCTTCTTTATCAAACTCGATGATGTTTATTCTTGCATACCAAAAGGGATGAGGTGGAATCTACCACGGAATCTACCAAATTGAGTAGAGCTGCAACGCGTTTTCACCTATTTTCACGTAGTTTACCGTATTAACTATCCTGGTTACAGAGAGGGAATTTACTGGATGTTTACTGAAATCATCAAAAGTAGTCTAATACTCCTTGGGGCAAAACTGGCGTACAGCGGTGAAAAAAAAGAAAGTTCCGTTAAATAAAAGAGAGAGCAAAGAATGTTGAAAATGCACTGCGAGAATTTCGTATAACTTTAGAATCAACCGTCAGGGAC
Source organism: Opisthorchis viverrini (assembly GCF_000715545.1). Classification (NCBI taxonomy): domain Eukaryota; kingdom Metazoa; phylum Platyhelminthes; class Trematoda; order Opisthorchiida; family Opisthorchiidae; genus Opisthorchis; species Opisthorchis viverrini. Next base: position 540,559 of record NW_008751991.1, on the reverse strand, counting down.
ACTGTGCTTGAACGCTTAACAGAACAATGAAGTTGTGATAGGAATACGTAGCGTAGGTAATAGCATATAAGTTGTGCAGCAGTGGTAATTGTCTCTCTTTTGACTGGAGAGGCAGACGTCAAAAAAATTATCCAGATCACGCTTTACCTTGTACGGAAACCTAAACGTAGGGACTCAAGGAACCACACACTGCGTAATTTTGTACGTTCCAACCATGAGCAATGTGGCCATTTAGGACTTTTGTTAGTACGAGGGGATTAGAGATTTTCATTTAGAGGTTCTGTTAGTTAAGTCAAATTAATATGCACCGGAAAGCTGAGAAACAAACGTCAATTGTCCTGAGACTATCTTTACTAGTGAGTAATGCACACAATGGCTTATCTAACAGACATATCCATCATATACATGGTAATGTGTTGGCTTGTATTCGATATAACTCTCGCCTAAGAGGAGGTTGCGAGACGTACCAGTAGCTGTTTATTCCAAGGTCTCTTTACATGGGTTTTATTTGTAAACAGCCAATAAAATCAGACTATCTGGGATATATTAATTAGTTTAGTCCGGTATGGAAAAAATTATCGATCGAATGCTCCTGAGACGTTATACTTTGGTGTTATACACTTCCCATTAATTCGACGAAGAACCGTACCGACTTCGTACTTCATTGAGTCTTACCATGCGAGAGTCGGGAATGTCGATTAAAGTTATACGCCGTGTTTGTGCAAGCTGATGCCATTTGGACTTAGGTAAACTTCCCATTTTGAGTGTTCTTTAAGTGCGTATTTTGGAAAACGGCAATTTAGGGCTCAGTTCAGATCTGAGGCCAGCCACTTTTGAGTAACTTTAAACTGAAACAAACAGGTAGTGAGAATATTATTACAGTTGTGCAAAATCATACTTTGATGTTTAATATGATGTTTTTGCTTTAATATTATACCAGGTGAAAAAATGCACGGTCCATTGCACATCTAAGCAGTCTTTGGTCGTTAAAAAGGCAACGAATCATCTTCCGTTAAAAGTAACAAAGTAACGGCATAAAGTGCTCTTCAGCATTGGAACTTCAGCCCTCCGAAAATCCACAAGCAGCCCAGGTCAAGCGACTCAGTGAGGACTCAACTCTCTGGGTATTACAAAACTAATTTACTCATCTGGACATTCTGAAAAACAGCAATCAATCTTCCTGGATGTTCACTCATTGTAGAAGCATTCCGCCGCACCTGCGTGACAGGTATACAAAACTCCCACGAGGAAATCAAATTCAGTTGAATAGGATGCATGTAAAAGCACGGAAATCAAAGCGCATCCGCATTCGGTCTGTTTGTCTCGTTTCACTCAAGCCTGAATGCTGGAGGTAGGCATTCTCTTGCAAATTAAACGGATGCTTTCAAGAGATATCCACATTTGCAAATCAGTTTGGTTTTCACGGGAGACTCACTTTAATCTCTCGTTTATGTTGTCTCCCGTGAAAACCAAATTGATTTGCAAATGAGTGTATTTCTCGAAAACAATGTAATTTGGGTTCAAGTAGATCATAAGGTTGATGGAAACTCGGGGACTGCGCCTACCTGATGAGCCCCAAGAACGGCGAAACCGGTCACAAGGGCTGTCGGAGAGTTTTCAGCAACCTTGTGAGTAGTTTACTTTATGTAAACAGATGCCATTCCAATGCGTGCGACATAGGATTTCTCATGATCCTGCAAGCGAAATCTTCTTTAAGAGTGGGCTACTTGTAACGGTGGAGAATAGATGACGAACCTGGTGACTTTATTTTTAGTTTTAGGTGTCAGTACACATATCTATACGTTTTGTCATATTACTTTAGTACAAATAGGGTTGATGGACCTTTGGGGGCTAGATGAAAATCACTGAAAAATTTTCTAACAGAGGCTTTTCTGTAAAACGACCAAAGTTTACCACCAATTACCCACCAGAGAGATCTTTATGTCGCAGTGCGTGGTCTAATTGGGACGAGAACGTGATATGCACTCTTCACACATTTCAGATGGTTATGCATCTATAGGAACAGAAACAGTCAAATTCACCTTATGGCATTTTTATTCGGGTACTGATTCGTTACATTATGGAAACGACATTATTCCTAAAACCGGATGTTCTATGCCCCAAGGCATATATATTTATTTGTGTGTCAATTTGTTTTTGAGCCAGGCATGAGTTTAGAAAGCGCTATTGCTAATAAGTATCGTTCTAGATGGCCAATGCAATCAGAAGTCTATTTGTAGCATTCGTTCCTCCGGCAAACGTAATCACACCAGATTTTCCTCAACTTGGAACTTTTCGCGACGGTTTTTCTATTTGTTAGCTGAGGTTATTCAAAGGAAATCCATTCTTTTGCAAATCAACTTAGTTTTCACGAGAGACCCAACTGAATCCCTCGTTTATGATATTCTACAACTAGATGTGCTGCACACAGGACGTCGCATGATTCATTTGGGACGATATTTGAGACATCGCAGGAAACTACTCACAAGGTCGCTGAAAACTCTTCGACAGCCCACGACCGATCTCACCCTTCTTAGGCAAATGGCTGTATTTATCGAAAACAGTCCAATTTAGGTTTAAGTAGAACATCAAGTTGACGGGAAAACAGTCCAATTTGGGTTTAATTAGAACATCAGGTTGACGGGGACCCGAGGACTGCGCCTACCTGATGAGCCCCAAAAATAGCGAAACCGGTCGTGGGCTGTCGAAGAGTTTTCAACAACCTTGTGAGTAATTTTCTTAATTAGTCCATTTCCTTTTCCAAATCCAACGCTTTCAATCAAATTCAACACCCGCCAGTCATTTTTATCAGCTCAGAAACATGCAAAGAACGCCGCCGTGTGTCAATCTGAAACTGCATACTCTCAATGTTTTTGAGCATTATACATCAGCAATTTCGCTTTGACTTCGATGGGACGGTTCTAAATAAGGTAACTCAAAAGCAGGCTTGAAGGACAGGAACCTTGAGACAGATTACAAACAGTTTCGTGACGCCATATTCAAATGGACGCTCAAACTACGTTGTCTGACAGATGTAATTCTAACGGTCGGATGGAGCGAAAGATTTGGGAGGGAGAGGGTATGGCTAGTAATAATATTGATCCTTTCCAAACACAAAAGTCAGTTTGGATTCTGGCACGCCATCGAGACAAATGTGCGCACATAGTCTATTCGCACCCGTAATTGTAAAAACAGATGAAATATATTCAGTTATTCAAAGTCTGTAGCATTCTCGCTCAACGCAAATTTCTTTCCCAGAATCTCACCTAAATTTACCTTGCTGGTCGCCAACGGTGACAGGAGCTACAGTTTTTCTGTTAGAATTCTCTTTAATTTGACAGTCACTTGAAGTTTCTGAACAATCAAAAGTGGGGGTAAATGGGTTTCCCATTGAAGCGGACTGCCGGCGATGAAATGTCCATCCTGTTACTACGAAAGCAAACAATTCATAATCTCGCATGAACGTAAGCACTCGACAAAAACCGGTTTGCGTAACTCATCTGCACTGTTAAGCGAATCAAAATAACTTCTTTTTCGGAGGGAGAATAAAACTTAAATTAATTAACTAAAGAAAGATTTTTCACTCTTTCTAAAGTGCGTCACTGAATTAAAGGTGGAACTAAACAAAAATTAAACCCGGACAGGGTAGCTAACGATGATAAAGGGCAAAATCTCGAACTGTAAATAAAAGGTCAAATGTTTGTTAAAAACGCGACAAAAATTAGCATAATTTGTCATCTGAATGCGCCCACAGTACTTTAACTGAGATTTCATTTAAACTGACTGATTTATTCCGTTTGAGGATATCTGTCATTGTCACGCAAGTCGCTTTTTCGGTTCACCGAGATGGCCGATAAACTCACGCTAATTTTGAGTAGATTTATGTCCTAATTTTTAATAGGACCACACTAAACAATGATTGATAAACGTGTAGACTAAAGCGATAAAAGAAAGGTCTTGATAACACCACGTCCAGGATAAGAGCACTCAAGGAATAGAGGTTGTTTGTACAATAGAACTTGTATTCAGCATTATTTCGTCCCATATAATAAGTAATATGGAGAGGCTGGGAAAAAAATTGACAGTGATAGGTTGTGGGTATATATAAACGGAGAATTCTCTGAAAAAAGCATACACCCTATAATTTCTGACACATTCTAGCCTATCCGCAATAGTTGGGGATATAGAACCTCAAAACTCGTCGCAGGTATTTTCATCAACTTTCTTGTGATTCTCCTTAGTTGTATGTGAAAAAAATTGAACTTGTAAGCTTTCAGTTGGGATATTCAAAAAGTAAAGCCAAGAGCCTTAAGGTTTTAACGATATGGTCTTGCATGAGAGCTTAAATGCAAACGGTGGCATATTTATGGCTCACGCTATGGACCGTCTGTCACTTGCAGCGCGAGTCAAAACACATTTACAGCGCAGGGATTTGTTATCAAATGTTACAAGAAGCGATGACGTAAGTTCGGAATATACTCAGTTAGCCATAACACTAGATCATATTGATTAGAATGACTTATACTCAGATCGATGTGACCACAATCTTTCCTGTCTGCATGCACAATTGATCTGTGATATCATAGGTAGGTTATCACTGAAATGTATCACACAGTTGCCTACTGAAACCATCCGTTTTACGACAGTGGATGCGTAGTTGGCCGGAACAGGAGGAAACGTGGGACAAATGTTTGAAAATTAAGCATAAGCGAGCTTAGGATTATGGGCAAAAAATTTAAAAAAAAAGATTAATACCGTTTGGCGATTTTCCTTGCTGAAAATTTACATGGACAATCCCAATTTTTCAGTACCATGTTTACTATAAGGTCGCCAAAATTAGGTTGCCATAGTTCCCAGGTTAGACAAGGTTCATCCCTAAAAGACAAATTCTTCACATTTTGCGCTTCATGTCACGCAAACCAACGCAAGATTTTTCATACTGGCGAGGCAAGTCCAGCCTACAGATAGTTCCTTTAAATCTCCTTGTTGGTTTAGAACTTATCACCACCTAGAATAAGCTTTTGTGTCTGGTTCATTAATAATTCCAAGTGATCATTCCAGAGTTTGACAAGCGTACAATATGTCATCAGTAATGCTCAAATCCAACTGTCGAGGAACGCCAAATGCTGCTTTATCTGATTAATTCTATTTGGGAATTCCTGTCACTGATTATCATACGATGTTTTTGTTTTTCGAGGTAGCCGATAAATTCACACTATCCTTGAGTCGCTTGCGTGTAGTATGCAAATGAAACCCAGTGGGTTGACCACATAAAGAAACAAACGGTAAATGTTTGCTTTTTGAACATAACCAAATGTAAAAATCACAAAAGACACACCAGTTTTGGATGTTTTGGAAAGATCAATTCATTTCAGCTTAGTATATGACTATCTACCAGCCTTGGGTACTGCTTTTAGGTTGAACGTTTTTGGTGGACAGAAGTTTGCTAGTAGTATAGTATACCATAGTATAGTATCATAGTATCATAGTATACCACTGAAGCTCACTCACTCGGTCTACAGCGCGTTTGTTAGTGAAGCCAAAAAAAGTTGTCGCACTTTGGCATAGACAACTTTATTTTGATTTTAGAGGGAACATGATCCTGCTTACGCCCAAAAAGTTCAATAACAATCATCTTACTGGTGTTCCTCTCAAGGAAGTATTAATTGTCCCACTCTGTGTGATACCACTTGTGAAGACAAAGGTTGTTTCAACTTGCCACTTATGCAGCGTTATCCTTCCTAGCCGACTCTTGTTTGACAACCTTGCTTAATATTCCACGTCGCCCGCCAACCTTTGGTGAGGAAAGATTTGTCACTATTTGCCGATCAACTGAGCTCGATCAATTTGGGAACAACAACCCAGAAGACATGAAAAAAGAAAACAGTCTAGTTCAGTCACTCTCTTCAAAAAAATCAAATGCAAAGCACTTGATTACATCTCAATCTTGACGTGTGTATCTGTCATAAACAAAGATATTCCAGAAGATTATTTGTGGCACTTCCACCTCGGGGAATTTTCAGACAGTTCGCGATCAAAATGCACCTCGCACAGTAAAGACTGATTCATTTGGGGATATCCCACGCGTAAAATCCCAATTGGTAGTTGGGATAGAATGTCTCCTGCATGTAAAAGTCATTTGTTTTGAGAACCCAATAAAACCCGTGCAGTTGTTTAACCTCATAGAGTGCATACCTCAGAAAAACATAATGAGATTCGAATTAGGTACTGTTTGAAGACCTAATTATAAAGATCGAGACACTGTGTGGTTCGCCACCTTAAGAGTCTAGCGTAGAGCCACAATATTTCCATTAGAACTCATCGTCACTCCATTTAACCTGTTGTTGAGCTTAGTTTTGAGAATGGTACAGCGCTCAACATCGGTGCATATGATAGACTTACTGTCATGACTGTGACTCAAAATTAGGTGCTACCTGACTGCAAAATAGGTCCACTCAAATTCTCAGACTAAGTGAATGATTAGGTCTTGTTCAGTTCCACGTACGAACTTGAGACTCGTTTTCACTGTTGCAGCGCACTGACAAATATTCAACGTACAGCCATTTCGGCAATAATATAGTCCATAATGAAATGAACCACACGGAGTTTAGATGTGCCCGGAGGACTTGCTAAAAATAGTAATGCTGCTCATCAGCGCACTATTTATTAAGCCCCTGTATTGATTACTGTTTCAAAAGCTATGCTTATCACTCGGACGGTTTGGGGAACCACAACAGCCAGGCTAAATAGGTAATTAAATTGAGGAAACGACCCTAATGATTAGCAGTCATCATTAAAACAGATTGGGTGGAAGGACATCCCTTTGCTCGGCCCTTTGTTCAACTTACCACACTGAGATTACTGTTCAAACAGTTTGCCAACAGTCGCTTCCCAGTGGCTGATGAAAAAGCTTTAAATGCCTTCTGAAAGATTTGTTGACTTTAAGGCTCATTCTGTCAAAGTTTGATCATTCTTATTTTGTTTGAGTACCTATTCAATAAAAGACGGTTTTTAGAGTTTTATCTAGAAACTGGCTTAGTTGGTTTGATGCGGAGTGTGGAAGATGAAAAATTAGACAAGTTCGAAATGCAAAACTGCTAACGGGCGTTCAGCGGTTCTCGCAATTTTGGACAGTAAACAATGATAACACCATTGGCGGTTCAGGAGCTTATACCTGACCGCGATTTGATTCCAACCAGACAAAACACCATCAACCCCACCTCAAAGACTTGACACTGGTGCTGTACACGAGTTCACATCGGCAGGAGCGTCATCTGGCAAGCAGTAATTCATTCGGATCGACCATACGATGACTGGACGAGGAACAATCACTAGTGGCACTTGGGTAACTGGTTTTTGAACGTACCCGGATGTGGAATTCAAATCCCGGCACGGCCATTAGATATGCACTGCTGATGAGCTCTAATAAGAGCAAAACTCGAGTGTGGACTCACCGGAATAATTATGCAATAACAGGTGGATAAGTGTTCAAACGAGAGTGGTGTGACCATGAAAAAAATACCTATCCCGCAAAATTGCAACCAAAAAGCTGCCCAGTGGGTTTCAAGCGTATGTGACACTACCTGACTGAGGAGTCCTGAATGGCGGGTCAGTCGATCGTCACAACCAGGACAGGTCGTCCTTCGATGAGTCGGGCACACCAATCACATAGCTCAAATGTGAACACATTCGCCTGTTCAGATAGGGGAATTCAGATGCGTTCAACGTGCGTTAGTGGACTAGTGGTTACACGCTCGCCTCGCACGCCAGATGTCCGGGATTCAAATCCCGGCACGGCCATTGGATATGCCTCATTGATGAGCTCCAATAAGAGTGAAACTCCAGTGCTTCCCTTCAGTGTGGACTCACCGGATTAATTATGCCAGAACAAGAACATGGCCGTTCAAACGAGAGTGGTGTAACTATGATCGAAACACCTACCACGCAAAACCCAAAAATTGCAACTCTACGAAAGTTTGCGTGAGATAATTTAACTGAGGATCCAGATGTGATCGATAATTCAGTCCGAATGCATTTCTCGTCAAGTTCTGCGTATCGCTTCTTGAAGTGAAGCACACCCTTATTCGTTAATCCTCGATTCCCGAAAATTTCGCTAAAGGGCTGTACATACGTTTCAAGTATCTTCACTCACTTGAAGAGACACTAAATCCAGCCTTTTACTTCCAAACCTCTAGGGCACAAAACAAGTGACAAGAGATTAGACAAACGTGTATCTCGCACGGGACCATCTGCGTTGAACAAATAATCTGGGTCGTTTATTGTCGTCGTGGAAACCAGCTTTCGTTTTCCACAAGTCGCATTTAAAATTCACGGATGAGCTGCTATGCTTTGTGTCAATTCTCATATCAATCCGATCCGTTTTAGTTGCTGCAGTATACTTTGCTTTCCGGTCTCCTTTGGTTAAGCAAATAACGAAATTATACAGCATTTTCGACTGAATTGCCAGACAACTTTCGAAACTGTTGCTTTTGTTACACCTCGGAAGAAGAATGGGAGAGCCTACACATCTGTCGTGAAAATGTAACAGTGGAATAGAACACACAATTAGTAGTAATAACATTTGAACGTTTTTGTTCTTCGGTTACAATTTGAGAACTGAATTTCTCACACACTAACGTCTTAAAAACAGGAATTTTAGATAAAACAAGGGAATTCCGTCTTTTTAAAAAAAGACTCACAAATTCGCTTGGCGCAGATGCCGAAAAACGAAACTTTGAGATTCCCTTTTGTTTCTAAAAGTTGCGCGTCATCAATAAAACGAAGAAAAGACTAAGGCGTTCGCTGATTGGGCACTAAATAACTCTAGCGGCTTCCGTTACTACAGCAATTTATTGCTTAGAATTTATACTGTACAAGTAAGATAGCCATTTGCTTTCATTTCTGTGGGTCCAAAATAATGAGGTCTTTGTGAGATATGCCCCTTAGACTTGAATGTTGATGAGCACAGACTGTGTGCACTTTATCCAGACTGAACGCATATTCATTGATTGGTCCGGAATTAATCGGTGGACGTCCATACGATCTTTCTGATTTTGCACTCTTCCATATTTTTGATTGGGTGAATTCCACTCCACCTCTGTTAGCATCCAGCACTCTGGTGATAAACGTTTTTGTGGTTGCGTACTTTTCTGATTACTTCCCATGCCGATGCCCTAAAGACAGTATCCCATGGACTGTGGTCGATGAAAATTATAATATTAAATAGTAATAATACTATCAATTATTAGTATTAAAATTATTAT
>NW_008751991.1:524908-530068 GCF_000715545.1 Opisthorchis viverrini | reverse complement strand
AAAATCAGAAAATCGGATTTCGTTTTTTTACTCTCAGGGTACAACTCAACCGGACACAGTAAGATGGATCAATAATTTACGGGAATATGCTGACATTTATAGGTTAGATCGTGTTTCATCAAACGAAGTCAGATATATTGTTGGCCTGTGGAGTAACGTTGTTGTCAAACAGTTCGAACAAATGTCCACTCTGATTGGCTGAAAAAACCTTTTTCCGAAAAAGTGTACCGGGTGATTCAGAATGCCTAATTGGCTGATCACAGAAAGCGGCAGACGGTTTGGCTGAGCATCCAGACGAAAGATAGCCATTGTGGTAGAGGAAACTACACACAAGGTTGCTGAAAACTCTTCGACAACCCACGACCGGTTTCGCCCTTCCTGGGGGCTCATCAGGTAGGCACACTCCCCGAGTTTCTGTCATCCTTATGTTCTAGTTGAACCCAAATTGAACTGTTTTCGAGAACTACACTCATCTGCAATTCAATTCGGTTTTTCCGAGAGACTCATTGTGGATTTCTCAGTGGTCAATTCCAACGGGCTTTTCATAACTGGCGTTTTTTCCCGAACTTAGCGCAAATCAATTCGGTTTTTCCGAGAGACTCATTGTGGATTTCTCAGTGGTCAATTCCAACGGGCTTTTCATAACTGGCGTTTTTTCCCCAGTCGAACTTAGCAGTAGATTCAACGAGTGAATTCGATCTACAAGCCGCAGATATAAACACAATGAAAGTGACTGATTTGATGCGGTGGTTTTGGGCTGCTCTACAAGCCTGACATATCCAATAAAAATTCTGACTTTTGTTCGCTTCTCGCCCAAAAACGGTAAGGCTGTCTACCCGATCACACCTTATTCAAAACCCATGGGCTTCTGCCCATCAACCAGATTAAACTAAGTGTAAGTCCTCTTTTGAAATAATTTATTTTGCCTCACGCGTAACAACCTGTAAGAATCAACGACCTAGCAGGTTTTCAAGAGTTGCCAGTCACCAATGCCATTGTTCCTGTTAAATATTTGAGTCTCCAAATTAACCATTTAAAATTAATCGTGAGTACTTGGTCGCTTTTTGTTTACGGAAATCTCCTGTGATCCATCGTGGCTTTGAAAAGCAATGAGAAAATTAGACGGATGATTAATGTAATCACAAATGAGACCTAAAGTGGTTAGAAATAAAAAAATAAAAAAAGTATTCAGCTGTACTGTAGCACCCTTTCGGTGCCCAACTGCCATCCCACCCAAAGAAAGCACGAAGAGTGGGATACTGCCAGGTTACCCAAGCCTAGACAGGGGAATTCGAGAGGCGGAAGTCGGGTTCGAACCACGGACCTTCCGGTCAGTAAATTCGCGTTCTAACCACTTGGGCCACCTCGCCCTTTCAGTGGTTAGACTGGGTAAGCGTTTGCTTTTTCGGAAAATTATTTTGTGAATATGTGATCATGAGGTATAGGGAGGCTCACGGTAAACGACAGACAGTGGACGTAAGCAAGACCCATTTGAGTAGGACTTCCTTGTAGTTCAAAAAACTCAACCTTGAAGGAACCGACAGCATAGGGGATATTTACTATACTCAACGTGAAATATTCTTTGTCTGCCTATTCCCTTTCATCACCTTTAAACTACTTTAAATGTGGTTTCTCTAGCGATGCGCACTCATTTGCAAACAAATTTGGTTTTTCGAGAAACTCAGCTGAATCTCTCCTTTGTGATGTGTCTAAGCAACTGTTTGTACTGCACCAGGCCACCGCATGTTTCAGTTGGTACGATATTCAAGATATCCCGACATATGTATCGATGTAATACACTACCCATAAGTTTGCTGGAAATTCTTCGTTAGCCCGCGCCCGGTGCCGCCCTTCTTGGGGCTCATCATTTGGACGCAATCTCCGGGTGTCCGTCAAATTTAAGTCCTACTTGAATCCGGAAATTAGCGAGATACACTCATTTGCATTTGACACTCTCTCTACTGAAAAAATAAATAAATGTAGGTCATCAGTGTCCTCTGTATTACAAATGAGAAAATAAGCTAAGCGTGAAGTTTAGTTTGGTGAATGTGTGGTACTCAATAAGACTCACCCAAATAAGCAGTTTAGTCGATCTCCCTGTCGTAAAGCGACCTTCGAAATTGTGTAACGATCAGTATGACTGAAGCAACGGTCCGATGTTACTTTCAGTGCAGAACAGTCACAACCATGGATAGCTCGGTTGAACAAAAGAGTTGTTATAGTTTGAGGGAATCGGGTAACCTTCAATTGAGACGATGGAAGGCCGAGAAGCACTGTACGGAAGCTCCGTCATTGGGAATCATCAACAGTGCGCATCCGATGAATTTCCAGAAGATTCCAAAGCCCCAACCTCTTGGCCAGTAATCTGAGTACTGGTCAACTGCTTTATCATTCGGGGCAACCAACCAAACATCGGCTGGTACTCCAGTAAACCTGTAATCTTGTTAGTTCAACTCCTTAAATTAGTTTTGTTATTCTAATCTCTGTCTGGTTTTGCATGCGCAGCGCGATTTTGTCAGCTGGGTGGACTGCCATGGCTCGAGTATGCGCTGAGTACACTTTCTGATTGTTGCTCATTACGCTGGCTGAAAAAAATCAATAAAGCGTCATAAGCAAATACTCAGCAAATGCTTTCAGCTGACCAAATATATACAAGCTTTCAAGGTCAAAATTGGTAAGTTTCACAATTTTTTCACGTTAGGAACCGATGATTGAAAATCAAACCTATAGGTAAATTTTGAATGGCTGTGTTTTGTCCTTCTCTCGCAAGGTGGAATGTCTAAACAAGATTGATGTAAGCACGAATTCCCCGGACTAAAACCACTTACAGCTAATGAAGTAACTGTTCAGCAACTATCGAGTGTCTGTGACATTATCTAACTGGGAAGTGTTGACAGGCGGGTCAGTGGACCGACACTGTTCTTAGATCGTTCTTTGGACAAATATTTAAATTCCTCAAGCGTGAACACCTTTACCTGTTCAAGTGTAGTAGTTTGGATGCGTCCATACTGCCCTAGTTTGGTAGCGTTAATACTCTCACCTTGCGTGACACGTATACGGAATTCAAACTCAGACACAACACAGGTAATACAATGCTCACGGGTTCTGATAGGAGCATAATTCTTTGTTTTTCAAACACCTGATTGAAACGTGAACTGTGTGGGACCACAAAAGAATGGAACAGAAGTTATTCGTTGCTTTGTCCAGCAACTAGGCGACAAATGACTGCCCAACAATTGATTTGAATGGGTAATGGTGCGTACATGTACGCTACGTTTCAACGGTGAGTCCTCAGCATTGGCGCGCCTGATCAATCGATTCTTTGGGTGACATGCGTGCTCCGAGGAGGTGCCCAAACTGACAGCAGTATTTATAATCAGACCCATCAGAGAGTGCCTGCAGATCGTGTCAATAACCTGTGTTAGATGAGACCGATGTTCACTGAAATAGAGGTGCTCCCATCGTCCATGCACTTTCTCTTCCCGGAGTCTAACTCGTTAAAGTTGTTGACCAACAGGATCAAGGACGTAAAAGAATCACGTGTACAGAATATGTTATGGTCTTTGCCTATGAATAATATGGGTTACATTGATAGGTACGTTCCACGTAGTTGTGGCGTAAGAGGTTCAGGGCCTTGTGAGAGTTGAGCATCAATAAGACAGCAGTCTGATAATGCATGGCTGATGGAGGTTTGTTCTTTGTTCAGATCTGGATCGAATATAAACGAGTAATTCAGAGTAGTTTTCAACTTGGAACCATATCTTTCCATCCAGAAACGCAGAGGCAAGTGTTTTTCCTGGGAATACTGTGACGATATTTTCATTGGCACACACGTGACTCAACCTTCCTGGGTGACCCCCAGAAAAGAACAAATCTTGTCAGGTAATTTTTTAAGTGCGATTTGAGCCAATAGGAAGAACAGCTAGTAAGCGAGATGGATTCTGAATCAATTTAGGCCATTTCTTCACACGCTCAACATCGTGATTGCAAGGATAGATCAATTCATACGGAAATCCATTTAGCGGAACGATCTAGATGAGATAAAAACACTGTTTGATTGTTAGACCCGTGATTTCCGACCAAGAAGTTAAATTTGAAGGAAGATTAATGTGATCCGAATGTCTTCTGTTCTCTCTCTTTGTTTCGTTCATTCAGTCTGTCATCTTCCATTCTTGTAAAACCCAGAAACATTGTAGAGCTGTTTCTCGCTTACAAGGAGTCATCAGCATTGCGCATCTCATGTTAGTTCATGGAAATTCGAACCCACGATATCTTAGCTGGTAGTAGGAGGCATCAGGCACATAGGCCGTCGGCCTTCCAATGTTAAGTGGGGGGCTATCCCTGTATGAGACGCAGATAATAGTAAAGGGTATTGCTCTTATGCTGAAAAGGAAATTGCTTGTGATCGCACATAGCTTGAATGGATGGACACTGCCCAGGATTCTAACCGAAGACGCCCACAATAACATATATATATATACATATATGTAAATATATATAAGCTGAGGTAACCGATGTGAGCACATGAATATTGAATGGGGTTCACATGTGGAAGAAACATCTAGGTGTTGAAATAAACGCGAGGATTTTTCCGTTTAGAGTGAAGCACATGAGCATTAAGGCTACCAGTTGGAAGAAACTGCACAGGAAAATATCGCATCTCATGTACCATCTATACGTGTGGAGACAAAGAGGTTGCGATGCCAGCTGGGTGGGAAAATGAAGATCGAATGTGAAAACGGGTGAAAGAGTGATAACTTCACTTCACATCCATTAGGAAACGCTTGGACGGATTCCACTACCATTTCATAATTCACAGAACTGCGCATCGGAGTGACGGTGCCTGGCTTTATGTACTTGTCCTGCTTTTGTTGAGCAAAGTAATTGTTGTGGCTTTTGACTGCGGTGTCCTCATTGCGCCTGGTGAATTTACTACAAGATCCGAGATGAACAAGTACAGATTGACTAGTCTCAGCTTTGTTGCAGTAGGTGGAATGGCGCGAGCTCTGCAAGCAGAATTCTTCATGGGAGACTATCCAAGAGCACAAATGTCTTTAAGGGAGGCAACACCGATCCTCAGCTTCAAGCTTGGGCGAGCACACTTTGACGGAACAGTCGAGCCTTACTTAGGGTGGAAGGATATCGTGCGTTTAGGGATGG
>NW_008751991.1:513104-524552 GCF_000715545.1 Opisthorchis viverrini | reverse complement strand
CCATAGCTTGATCTGCACCTGATGATCTCAGGACAATTCTGACCAGACCCAGTTGCTTAATCAGAACAGAAGAGTTTAGTGCTTGTGGGATAAAAAAGGTGAAATGCACGTAAGCTGCTACTACAAACAACCTAATAAAAGTTTTGTGAAATCCTCAATTATTTAATTGCCGCTGTTGCTGTGCGGCAAGAGTAGGGCAAGAGTTTCGGCTTGAACAGGGTGATGTAGGGTTACAAGCCTTCTCTCAAAAGGTCATTTGCATCAAACTCAATGCCTCGATATGGTGGACGAGGCATCGTCCAACCCTACATACTCCACTGGACAGATTCAAATGGAGAATACTTTTCGGATGTCGGTATGGTCTTTGGAGTTCTCCAGAGAGGATACAACAACTAATTTACAAGATCAGCAGGAGTGAATATTTCAAGTTTGCATGCCAAGCTGATTGTGGCCAAGTGCAAAGGCTATCTTTGAGCATTCGGTTGAATTCATCGCGTTCACTATCACATCACATAAAGTTGGAAGAGGGCTAATGAATTAAGACCCAAGCTCCAAAAGGCGTGTATCTCCAAACTGGCATGGTTATAGGCACTCTTGCCGAATGAATCACTTGGTTCTCCAAAAATCTCCTCAATACAAGGAATGATTCACACAGACGGATACCAAGGAGTTGTCCCAGGACATTTCTGCATTACGAATCTGATACACGTCACTGACTTGGTTACTAGGAGACTGTACAAGGGACCTTGATTACACCAAACGTCTTCTTATGTATGCATAGAAACCTATGGCAGAGTATAGTCTATACTGTAGTACATATGGGCATACAGTATGACTGACTAGGTTGTGCTATCGATCAAAGTGATTTTTTTGGGAGGAAACATTGTGGTCCAGTGGCTTCAGCACGTAATGGAGGCCCTGCAAGCGACAGTATTGGGGCCCTTCTTGTTTATGCTTTGACTTAGTTATCTTATCTGGTCGCCACGTCCGCCCCGATCACAGCTACGATGGTCATCGTGGTCAGAAAATCAACAGAACAATCTTTTCCGTTACGTTGGACAACCGGCAGCTTGTTGTCACAACCCAGAGTTGTGTAATGACATAGATATGGAGACAAAAGTCTTGGTGCGGTAAAAATCGCAGATGATACGTTCAAGCCTAACGTGGCACTGGTCAACCACGGTTGTCTTTACCTTTCTGAGTTGCGCACACTTACAGCCTCGGTTAAACTACTGTATGCAATCGAAGGGTCTACTGGGAATATTGAAGACGTCCAGCATCGGGCGAGCGAATAGTACAGGGCATCCTGCAGCTACCCAACGAAGTCCAGAAGCCTTCTGCCTAACATCTTCAAGCTGAGGGTGAGATTGCAGCTCATGAAGAACTTTTTTGGGAACAAGCTGGTGACGTCTCGGTATAGATTTCCAGCAGATATCACAAAGACTCAGTCTAAGCAAGCCCCCAAGGCCTGTCTCAATGTCGAATGAGGAAAACCATTGTTTCGCCTGATATGAAGACTGGATCATGCAAAGAAACTCCTACTTGGTGATTGTGCATCTGTACAGATTTCATTTCTACGTGTATTCCGCTAATGAAATCGCATTATGATTGATGGTAATGAGTGTGTCAATGGCGTGATAATGCTCTTACGATGTGAATTCCATCACTTAACTAAAATGAATTGAAACGTCAGTTCACTTCAGGTGGTTGGCTAAAATAACAGTCAAATTGCGTCACCAGTCCAGTAGCACCCAATTTGTTCTTTTGAGTTGGCAGGGACGAACACCATGTGTGAAATATTCAATTGAGAAATTGTGAAAAAATCAAGCATCTAACGAAAATAAAAATTCCATCTCTCTGGTTGATGATGAACAGGACAGATGTAGATGCGTGTATTCCTGTGTTTATTCGGCAAAACAGTAGACCGAATGTGCTCTCCTCTCCAAGCGGACTTACATGGGAAGACAATTTGTAATTGGGATACCTTCCAAGGGGTTGAAAGTTGTTTTGAGATGTGTAGGGTAGTGTACGCCCACGTAGGTTTTGTCCAGCGCCGCCTCATAGAAAGTCTATAGCTCTCCGTTAGAGGCTGTGAACCTCGTATTTCACGTGGCACACTGCATTGACTTGACAAGTAGACTAAGAACATCGACAACGCTAGATTTGTCAGTAAAGGACTAGCTATCTAACCTTCAAACTGTGTGTTAGACGACATTGAAAGAGAGAACTGAAGGCTAATGCACGTTTTAAGATATCCACCGAAACCGTTATTTGGTACTGATCATCATCGTCGATAGCATGACATCAATGTTCAACACCGATGCTTCGTGGCCGTCACGAAGTGACTGGACCTTGCCGTGGTGTGACGGTTCGCGCACTTCAGCGGTCCGTTGAGCTATACTGGGGCTGTTCCCGCGACACTCACAGAGTCTCTCATACTAGGTTGCTCGACGGTTAGAGGTCTGAAGAACATAGTCTCCTCCCCTCCAGATTGGGGGTTAAAACATGTGGCGACTTGTTCCGTGGTAGTACATTTGCATTTCCCGCCAAACACCGCTGGCTTGTGGTTAGGCTTTTGAGTTGAGACAAAGGCTTTGGTTGAGGACCCTAATCGTCCTCCTGTCGAGGTGTGGGCCCCATGGCAGCATCCCAGCCCTCGTACAACCATGACATTCATGACTAACAATACTTTCATGCCACATCGGCCGTCACGTGGTGCCATCAGCCGGGTCGCCTTACCTGCTGCATACAGCAGGGTGGGTAAACGAAAACAGGCTACTGCTGACGCCTCCCTTCCTTCTCTTTCACATACTTTTTCTTCCCGCTCTCCCCATCTCAGTAATAACTCTCTCCTTGTAGGCCCAGCACTTAGGGCTGATGACTCCGTTATTTGGTACTAATGACCAATGTTCTGAAATTCTCATGATAAGGTTCCAAAGACCTTTCAGAACATGGCAAACATTTCATTATTTCAACTACGAGTTCTACATTCGTGGAATAAAATTAGGTTCACCATTTTTCAGACGGTAAAAGATACCACGCAAGCTGTCGCCCATCCCGATTTGTATTTACTTCGCTTAACTTGTATTGAAAATATGAGTCTGAATGTAGGTAGATAATCACGTGACAAATACAAAATGTACTGTTTGGTACCGATCGATGTGGAAAGCTGTCCACACATGATAGTTAGTTGGAGTACTAAATAAGTGGTGTAGATATACTTTCTAAATAAAGTTCACATACTATATAGCTATACAAAGCTCTGCAGTCATTTTTGTGCATAATCCGTAATTGCATGTACCGTCGGCCCAGGTAGTTCTTACTCACTAACTGGGACATGATGATCACTAAAGCATATGTATTGAAGTACATGGACCACTATCGGTATTTGGAGAGCGTAGACCATTTAGGCGCAACAGTGTGTGGCAGCTAATGGGAAACTCATTCTGGGGAGGTGGAAACGATAGACACTTTTGTAACCCACCACAAGACCCCGACTTCAAAGTTTTTGTGAGACGATATCCCGCATTTACTTAAGATGTGAAAAAGTGTACAGAATGCTCCGGTGAAGTACTTATCCACAGGAGCTAGACTGGCGAGGGCTCATTTAACTAGTCACAACAGGAACAGAGTCAAACCCACTGACAACTGTCGTTCTGAGAGGGAAAAAGTTTGCTTGTCATTCTATTAAAACCAGTTTATACGTCCAAAACAAGTAAATCGCTTTAATGTCATGAAACCAAGCCATCGAGCAATGAGCCCACCGGCAGTTAGCATAAGTGAGTAAAAGGTCTATCTTGTGCACTGCAAATAAATCTCAGCTAAATACACACCCAAACGGATTTCACATTGTCGTGGTTGGAAAACCAAACTTGGTGAACAAAAGTGCATCGGAATTAGTGGCATGTCAGACAACTAGAAAAAATACCAACCGACATAATCTA
Organism: Opisthorchis viverrini; assembly: GCF_000715545.1. Lineage (NCBI taxonomy): Eukaryota > Metazoa > Platyhelminthes > Trematoda > Opisthorchiida > Opisthorchiidae > Opisthorchis > Opisthorchis viverrini. The sequence continues at coordinate 520,608 of NW_008751991.1, read as the reverse complement.
CGGGGATAAAAGATATTGGATATTTAGGCAGATGATCTACCGAACAGACTAAAGTCTTCCCTTTGGGTGGGCAATTGCCTCAAGGGGAGGACGATTACATCAACTCAAGGAAGAAACAAGCGAGTTTTTTCATAATTCTTTTTCCGAATGCACGTCTTCTGTCTGGATGTTTTCAGGGTAGCAATGTGCATGATTGGAATGATGTCGGTTGCCTCTGCAAATCAGTTCCGGGAGAGATTTATCAGTAGTTTGACAGTTTATTTGAAAATATAGTGAGTGGAATCTTCTGGATTTTGTCCCAGCTTCACAAAGTTCACCTGCCAATGTTGGCAGGTGAGTGCTAGAATCTAAAAGTTTTTTAGCAGCCAGTTGGTTCCATTCGACTGAATAAAAAACAAAAATTTCTAAGACAAGAATGATATTTTTCTAGTTGGAAAAGTCCACCTAAAGAGACCAAGAAAGTTGTAGTACAACAAATGACAAGTTCTAGACAATGATAAACGGAAAAGTCCACCTAAAGAGACCAAGAAAGTTGTAGTACAACAAATGACAAGTTCTAGACCAAGCAATGATAAACACGGGGTTGAAAGGAATGCACCAAGTATCCCGAGTGGAAAAAGAGCAAACCTGTAAAGCCACGTCAGATTATGAAATGTATGTATGTCTATAACTTTCATTAAGCGCTCGGATTCAGGTAGAATTTTTAGTGACTTTGTAGTAAATTACTACTCATTTGTAAATTGTAACACTGTTCTTACTTTACTCTAAAGTGGTTTACACGACAGTGTCGTGGAATCTTGACGAAAAAGGTTCTCAGCATGCAGCTTCGGGTGTTGGTCTTGTGACTGAGATAAACTGTTTTTCAAGCGGAGAATATTCTCGAAGGACAAAGCTGCAGATACCTGTAGATTGCTCCAGATGGAGGGAAATTCAAAAATTGATGCAGATATCGCAGTCGACTGACTACGCGTGGTCAGTTGAAGAATTTGCTTGAGAACGGAAACGCATACGGAAAAGAGTGGCATCGGATTATCCTGCCTTGCGGAAATTTGTGTTTCAAGTAAAATCTTGTCTCATCATCTGAACTTGACTAATGTGCTTACTGCTGAAGAGTGGTCTTTGTAGTTTTAGGAAAACAACACTAAAAATAGTTAAATACACTCATTTGCAAACTAATTTGGTTTTGTGGAAGACTCACCTGAAACCCAGCTGAATCTCTCGTTTGTGATATCCTCGGGAAACTGAATGTGCTGCAACAGGTCACCTCATGTTTCAGTCGCTACGATATTCGAGATATCGCGATACATATATATATTTGTAATGCACTACTCGTAAGGTTGCTGAAAACTCCCCAAAGAGTTTGCATCAATCTTATGAGTAGTGGATTACAAACTAAAACATAATTTTATCGTCTTAAAATTACATTTAGTTTTGAAGAAATACCAGCTACCTGCAGGCAGGATTTTTGCAAGTAGGTAAAATTTACTGTAGCATTATCAAAAAGGCGTTACGTTGGTACGACCTAGTAGCCCAGATCAAACAATTTGACTAGCACAGCGTAACACACGACGTGCATTCTTCATCACTCGAACATCTACTTTCCTCAAACTGTGACCACAGCCGACTAGAAAGTATTTTTCGAAAGTTTCATCATTTATACCGCACTTTAATCTTCATTTTCCTACTTTCAAAAGTCTTTTCCATGCTAATGAAACGTTAGTGAATGGTTGACTGAAAAGGCCACCATCTCCGTTGGCCTGTCGAGCGATTGCACTTTAATCTTCATTTTCCCACTTTCAAAAGTCTTTTCCATGCTAATGAAACGTTAGTGAATAGTTGACTGAAAAGGCCACCATCTCCGTTGGCCTATCAAGCGATTGCAAAAGAGTTTGTTTTGATAGCAGTAATGTGAGTAATGTGTATTCAGATAACTTAATCTAGTCTTTATACTCCATCTAGCATCACTAAATGTACATTATAGCTCTTCAGCTCAGCGTACATTCGTTGCTTTGTCTTCCACAGTCACTGAAAGAAAGTCTTTCGTTCTTTAACTAATGGGATATCCGATGAAATGGGCCAGCTTTCCTTGTCATTACTGTATTCTACGCCAACTCACATGTCCGGTTCCTCTCACAGGAATTGATTGGTGTAGACTATCCACAGTACCCTTTGCGAGTCTTCTTGCGAATCTGGAGTTTTCGCTCGAGCCGGATGAATCTGCCAACAGACATAATTTGCATTGCATGATACACCTATAATCATAATCAATGGATGATCCACCAGCCCAAAGCTTCACAGATGTCTTGGGTTTGTTGGTATGTACTCATTAAAGTATCGTAGTAAGCGGCTCAACCGTTCAACAGCGGAAAAATTGATACAACACCGTTTTTATTCACCGCGTTCAGCTGGACGTTATGCAAAGTCACGTTTTCTAAAAATCATTCATGCTTGTGCTATCCTGTGAAAAATGCGGAGCGTCTATTCTGAAATGGGTTTTATCGGAAATCCAACAAAACCTTCAAATAGGCGATTTTAATGGGTCATTCTACACAGCAAATCGGAGCAGAGTTGGTCTTCTCTCTTTCGTTAACTGGAATTTCACCAGGAGCAAATTCACCAACCACGGGGATAGTTGCTTGTATATCAGACAGTGGACTCGTTACGGATGAGTTTGTGGCAAGATTACAGTGGGACACAAGCAAATCCGTATGACCAAAGGCATCCTATTTCCACGGATTTAACAACGCTGATGTTCCAGCAAATCGATATCTCACCATCGTAGTCTTCAGCAAATACTCTTTGAAGGAAAAAATAGTCACTATTCAACCAAGATGTGTGGGTTGTATAAATTTATTTTTTTCGACTTGTTTCCAGATATCCTTGCAGGTGGTATGACTGTTTAGCGGAGTCATCTTTCAAGCAGTAACGTCTTCTGTGGGGGCTGCACTCCCACGCAGAAGCCATTCAGAGTGATGCATTTTATATGTGCGGTCGGTTCGATTATTTCTAGTTCTAGTCAAAAACAGACGTTGGTATGAAAATCTTTATTCCGATGCACCAGTTTTTGAGTGTCATGCAAATAGAACAACAAGTTTCTCCCGTTTCTTACATTTGAATAAGGCTTTGGCTATCGAAATAGCTAACAAAGTCACAAACAGACAATTTTCACCTCGGTGTGTTCTGCGTGCTGCATTTTTTGAGAAATCAGTACTTGTTCAACTAGCCTAGCGAACGTTTGGCTAACAAGTTTCTCCCGTTTCTTACATTTGAATAAGGCTTTGGCTATCGAAATAGCTAACAAAGTCACAAACAGACAATTTTCACCTCGGTGTGTTCTGCGTGCTGCATTTTTTGAGAAATCAGTACTTGTTCAGTGATACTAGCGAACGTTTGGCTACCCATACTTGGAGCCACTCCTTTCATTTGATTACAAAATACAGGATTGCAATATGTGAACGAGACAGTTTACCTAGAACCGTATTTCAACATGTCGAAGAGAAAATGGTTGATCTCAGACCCTCGGTAGTTTTCTGACAACCCTAAAGTTCTGTTTGTGTTCACATCTTTCTAGGCTACAGTAGACTTATTTGAGATGTAAAGACCATTTGCTCATACCCATGGTGGGCGAGAAACAATAAAATGTTGACTCAGAAAAAGTTTGACGGATGTATCCAAATGGCAAACCCCCCTATACTCAAAAGCAAGAATCGAATCGTAGTCTCTCATGGACCGGACAAAACCAACTTCAAATCAAAATGAATTGCAATTTGGTTTACTTCATTAAATGCTATACTCGAATGTATGGATTCATAGGGTAATCAAAAGAATGCCGGGCCCTAGTACGTGCTCGGATACTTTTAGCCACCTGGGGTCCCCAGGTGGCTACACAAACACACTTTGATCACATGGCCCGCCATGCCCTACCGCCTTGATCGCTGGGTGGAAAACCTCGAGCAATTTGTGTGGTCAATTTCTGCCTCTCGGTCATGTTTTCAAAATGCACTTTAATCTTACGCCCCCCCCCGTTACAAGGGGCTGATATAATAATGAATGCGTATGGCCTCTCAAAGGCTTTTAGTCCAAAAAACCTTCTTCTCGCATTGTTTGTGGCTAGGGTGAAGTACACAGTAAGCGTTTATTCGCCCCTCCATTTGGAAAATGAATACACTGTCAACCAAACAAGGGGTTAATATAATAGAAATCAAAAAAGGAAAACAAACTGGGATATTCACAATCGTAACGAAACTCTTAGCGTCACTTTCGCCCCGTATACATACGATGACCCGTGAAGCGTCGACTCGACAGCAGTAAGCGGTCTTCCAGTCTGGTAGGTGTTTCCTACCAAATCTTCACACTCCGTCAGATGCAAGGATATCTTTAATTTCGGTATTCCCGGATTTTTGAAGCGCATTTGACTCATCTAAGTGTACGTTGTCCCCAACAGGCTTCATCAACAAGAAAGCCTTCGGAAGTTTTTGAACATAATGTGCACTCTGTATTCGAGGATAAACACGCGTGCAAGAACCTACAGGAAGTTTTCCGGAGTGTCCAAATGAGCGTCTGGGGGCTTAGTCATTTCTGGATGAATGTACCTTGCTTATTCAACTACCAGTTCTCTTGATAATAAGTTTCTGGAAAAATTTTGGCTGTATGGAAGTAAGGCTTCAGTGTTGAACAGGTCCTTGTAACGAGGGAACTTCTGTTATCTTACGCGTGATGTTTTTGGGCACCACCTCGACTATGAACCCGCCTCATAAGAATTTTTATAATTTAGGAAGTTGATGTTATTCTTACGGTTATGTAGAAATCTAAAACGGATCCTACTAGTCTTATCAGTTCGAAAGAAATCTGAGATTCACGGTCCTTTTGGAAGTTGAATCGATAAGCTTCGTGTCCTAGTTCTATCGTGAATTTGCCCTATCGACTAGCAGCCTGGTATTCAACGCCCAAGCTCCGGTATGATGTGACGTTTCGCCAACGCTCCCTTTACGAATATGGATCATGTGCCCGAATGTAGTGGGGAAATGTATCCAAATTGTTGCCTGGTATTCAACGCCCAAGCTCCGGTATAGGGAGACGTTTCGCCAACGCGCCCTTTATGAATATGGATCATGTGCCTGAATGTAAAGGGGCAATGTATCCAAATTGTCCGTACGCAGTTTGCAAACAGGGGATTAGAGTCGCCTACATTAATTCCGCACTAATTTAACACTAAGTGAATATTTGGCCTCCCCGACCCGTTTTGTTAATTGGATCACTTTTTGAGGCCCATTTTATCTATTGATACATATACTACTGTGAAGTTCCGTAAACCCGCAGAAGGCAAGTTCCAGTGTTATTTATGTTGTTGTTGACTGGTTCCAGGTATCTACCAAAAAGATGCTGACGGTGATGTTGATGGCGATAACGTAGAGGATGATGACGTATATGACGTAGATTCCCGTATATAACTGTCTCATTGTGCGCCTAATGTTTTATGCCGTACAAAAATACCTGGAAAAGTAAACTAGCATGCTCTGCGCGTTGAAATTATCCTTGAAAAGCACAAAGGACAACTCAGTAAGTGCGAGTTACACTTGGAATGTAGCGGTTGAAAACTCTAACAATGCTTTTTGAATATTGTAGCGAGCACCTCCCGGTGTAATAATCGTTGTTCGATATCACTGCCTGGCCACAGTTGAAACGCGTCGCCTAACTAACTGCAATCTTTGAGCGCAGGTAGCTTCCATGCGCTTACTGAGACTTTGAAACTCTGTTTACATGACTGCGGGCTACTCAAAACCGTCGATCACTTTAGATTTTCACCCGCGATATACAGTGTGGCCCAGCTCTACTTGTATTGATCGCTTGTTTTAATTGTCTCAAGCCCCTGTATTCTAATCGATCAGAAGAAGAAATTACAAAAACGTTAATTTCGGCAAACTCGCATTATGAATCACCTAGATTCCCGTTCACATAACTCTCGTTTAAACGGTTATCCTGTTGTTCAGGCGAGTCCACGTCAGAAAAGACAACATTAAGCGCGAAGTTGGTTCTTATCGGAGCTCCCTAGCAGTGTACATTCGTGTGTGGTGTTCTTCATATGCATGTTGAGTGGAACACGGTGGTGATTTTAATATGATAAAATTGTGCCCAAATTTACTAGCACTTTCGAATTGCCCGGTTGAATGTTTGTAATCCAGCTTTGATTAGTCGCGAATCTGTGCACTCCTTGTGTATTAGTTATCACGAACAAGGTCAAAATTGTGGTCCTATCCGAGGGCAGGTATGTTACATTTCAGGAAAATAAGCCTGTAGAAAATAGCAACCTAGGTAAGAAGCGCCATAATTATTTCACAAAGCTTTTATGTGGCCGAGGAGACATCTTTATGCGTGTCATAATCCCAGTTAGAAAAATAAAATTCAACGTTTTGCAGAACCGTTGTCAAGAAGCTATCAGCAGTGTGCAAATGTAACTTCGCCGTCCGCAGTTCGAGTACCCCGGGGTGTCCCACCAAACGGTCAACATACGGCTATTGTGTTTACTACGAAATAGAGAGACCTTGTCGAATCGAGAGTGGTATGGCAATCTTACCGGATCGATTACCAAATCATTTCAGACCACTGTGACCCTTTTTCAATTACATATTGAATATAAAACCTATGCAGAAAGCGGAAAAAGAACAATTCCGCTTGTTACCGACCATAGTCTACAGTTGCCATTTTAATCACCAAATTAAAGGAAGGCTGCAAAACGTTTGTGCATTGTTCGAACAATTCGAACTTTCCTTCAGTCAATCGTCCTCAAACCCATCTCTTCCTGTTTCATTGTCTTTCATTTTCAGATACGCGTTTACCTCTCCTTCACAGTGAGGATGTGGAGTGTGTGGACAGTGGTTATTCTGACAACGGAAAGATTTCTACTCATCCTATTCCCCTTGCGGTTTCAAAAGTTCCTCTCTCCCAAGGTTGCTTGGATCACAATCGGATGTAGTACCTTGCTCATTGGATTGATCAGCCTGCCGTGGTTGTTTAGCTTCTCTTACGTTGTCCAAAAGGATTGTTCTAGTAAGTCGTGGTAATTCTACACGTCATGTGATCAGTTCCTTGAGTAATTGTTTTGATCTAGTTCAAGGAGGCATTTCGAGCCTTAAGGCACGCAAAGCCAAATGATATATTACGCTATGCTTTCTCGTGAAAATAATCGAATTTAAATTTTAATATTCGTCATTCACGTCAAACTTGTAACCAAAACGTTCTTGCAAGTATACTACCGTCCACATAGACATGCGATCGGGGGGTCTCTATCAGTAAGCTTGTGAACTTACCTCAGCTGAAGACAGAGTTTCCAATTGTCGGAAAATTGTGTATCACGTTGTTGCAACATCACTATGAACGTATAGTTCGACTGTCGCAAAAAATATTCGACTGGATTTTAAAGAGTAGCCATGCAAAATACAGTTATTCACATAATTGGCCGGCAAACGATACTAAATAGTAAAAAAAAATGCTGACTAGAAATCGG
>NW_008751991.1:500980-513041 GCF_000715545.1 Opisthorchis viverrini | reverse complement strand
TGTCTTTATTCTCTTCGATGTGATTTTACGGTAAGAATTTTCCGAAAAAGGCACCAATCGAAATTTTTGATCGGCTCCGGATTGAAGAAGGCCTTCTACAAGAAATCATTACAGCTCACAGGTGTACATAGCAAGACGTGGGCCTCTGTATTGCTTGAAAAGCATGGAACCACGGCCTCTCTTCTTTACCAACAGCAAATTTCTTTAACTGTCTAAGATCCTTGTAGCATGAAGTTTTGTAATACACATAAGAAGTAGAGAAATGGCAAAACCTTAATCTTGTTTCAATATTCATTAATTGTTTTTTTCATTTACTTGCTTCATTTATGACTGAGATGTATTGGGTACATTTAATTAATTTTTAGGGCAAATAATTTAGAAAAACGTGTGAGAATAGACAGAATCGGTTATTAAATTCATCAACTGAAACCGAACACAAGCCAAGCAAAAAAAAGGAAAGACTATCCCTTTTGGGCACCAAAACATGTATGCTAGTTATTCAGAGGCAAAAAACGGACCAAATAAGGAAGCTTGACCTCCTGGAACTGATAAGATCTCATAAAACGAACCGGTCCTTTCTTCAGAGTAAGAATTTTCCGGTTTCAAGATAATTTTGAATCAGTGATGCGACAACATTTGTCAGTCAGTGAGCGATTGTTCAATGGACAGAAATATACGCCAGTATACTACACTACCTGGTGTTGTTTTATTACTGCTCCGTTTCTTGCAACATCAATTATCGCGTGATTGGATTGGTTTGTTAAACTGAAATAAATCGCTCGATACCGAAAAACCCGGTCGCTCTGTCAATACTGTGAATTCAACTACCCATGATTTTATTCACAAGACAGTTGATGAGAACACAATGAGCTGCTAACGTAAAATGTTTTCAGATGGATAATTAAACGAGTGGAGCCATGTGCAATCTGAATGAGATAAAGGACATCAAACCTCTGGGCGAAAAAAATTCTCAGTTTATGCCGGTGGTTCGAAACATTCAATTGATACTTTATGTGTGAGATGACATTCCTATGCTACTCAGGGTCAGGATACGAGAAAAACCTCCAGTTATGTATCTTTTCCATGAAAACTCGGGGTGGCTTGCGCTGGGATATCCTGATGTTTCAATCAAATTATACCCAAGGTGATGAAGAAGACACATTCTTGCATTTTTTGGTAGTTTTGCCGCTCCTGGACGTTTATTGTACTCACTTTCTATGAGTCAGTCCGTAAAGGTTTCTGAAAACGGGTCGATAGCGAACCGTTTCTCCAACGGAATTTACTGGGTGTTTCTCGGAGAGTCGAAGTCTAAAACTAACAGTACACCAAAACTATACTGGAGGCTACCTCTGTTGCATCGATACGTTTAAGTCACTCAAGAGTTCAACGCTCAGGGGTCCTTTTCTCTAGTGAATTAGTCCTTTGACAAACATTTTCCACTGCCAAAAATTCCACATCAATTTGAGGGCATAGAAGCCAGTAAGACGACAAAACCGCCACCAAAAATCCAAAAAATTTTGATTATTTAATTGGATCTCAATCTCATTAAAAGATGGTAGATAACGATAAAGCGGAATTACTCGAAAGATATGTTTTGTCGGGGAAGAACTCCAACAACTACTACGCTACGCATTTTGATGAACAATTCCGAGATCTTTGTCTTCAACGTCTGTGAAACACTCGCCGATGCTTTGAGTAAAAGTACAAATGATTCAGTAATTTTCAATCAATCAATACATTGGTAAACTTCCACTAAGTCGCCGGCTTTTGTAAAACTAGCGGGTCCTTTGGTCCTTCTGAACCGCGACTAAGATTTCATGTCATCCTGCCAAGAATGATTGTTGGCCAAGATAAAAAGTGACCGTGTATGAAAAAAGCTCCCCACACATCCGGTTTGTCTTCCTGTGTCCTCATGGCAGTGCTTAAAAGTAAAAATATTCCAATAGTGATCAGTGCTTTTGCGCAGCAACAGCAGACAACCCTTGTCTTATCTGAATACACGCTGACCCAAAGATGGAACTATATTGTATTCGCGCAGCGATCGAACACACTCAGGAGAGTGGAAAAATCTAGAATAATTTAAAATAAGCACTCTATTTGAACCGAATTACCTGCCAGCTGGAGTCAGCTACGTTCGCGGTGAACATCTGATCCTCACAAAAGGGTATGGAGCTTCAACGTATATCAAACTTCACCAGGATTACTGAGAAATCGACTTCAGGTAACAAGTACGATTTCAGATTTTCTCAGCTCATGAATGCCTAGAACAAGATTAATACAACCATTCCGATGTCGGGGCAGTTCTAACCGCTACCCATTGAGACAGTGGGTAGGAAGACTGATTGTTTCAACAAAACAGAACAGAAGATCTCACATTGCTGGTTTTCTGGGATTTCGCAAAATCTGGACTAAAGCCCGCGGATAAGCCATCAGACATCAGCATGTTCACTGAACGTATCACAACACGTTGCGCAATGTCTTTAAAAATGGCTGGAAATCGAGGGTGGGAACATTCCTGAATGGAGGGTTGTATGTTCACCAACCACGTCTTCTTCCAGAAGTACGATTCATAAAACCGTTTCTACTACATAAAATTGAAAGGTCCCTCAATCCTGTCATGGCATCTAATACGAGGCTTCAGTCAAAAAGAAGTCGTGTAAATTTCAAAAGGCACTGAAGCATGCTCTCAAAATCACCGTTTGTCTCTGACCTGAGTCTCCACTCAGCGCATTGGTTCTCGCGGACAAAATGTGACTACTTGACCGGCAAATTTAAACTCTTCAAACTGATGATAGTGATTAGGCAGGACAGATTTTTTGTGCTTGAAGCTATGATTGCAATTTCGGGTTGACAAAATGACTACCGTGAATACAACTTGACCGAGGTATGTCCCAAATTAGATGAAACTGATAAGTTGAAATTATTTGGAAGTAGCTCGCATACTACTGAACAGTCGCATTCCATTCACTTTCATTAAAGCCTTAAAATTGATGCGTCGAAGCCCAGAAAATGCGAAATTGTGTCGTAATATCAGAAATCAAATCTGAAGTGACTGAGCATACAGTAGAAGTTCTCCAGGAACAGAATACTTCCCCACCCTGGGAAAAAACAGATTCTAACCAGTTTCCTGGGAGGCTTGCTCTTGAAAAAAGATGTCTGACAAAAACCGTCTGGCATGTTTGTTACGCTAACTAATGAAAACTAATTGTTATCCGGGGCATTTTTAGTGAATCTCTTGAAAAAAGCAGAGGTTTCATGCACCCAACGGTCTTGCATCCACGTGACTTTCACGTGACTAGCGGAATGTGAACTGCTGGGAGTTCGTTCGAAATCGGCCGGTGTCACATGGGTCAGTGAGAACTAGGGATGTGTTCTTCCACCAGATGAATATCACACACGTTACGCAACATATTTAAGGATATTCTGGAAGGAACTGATTGTCAAATTGCCATAGTTGGGCTTGATTTTAATGACAGCTACTAGACAAGTAGTGTGATAGCAAACATCTGTTTTAGATGACAGCCGAGAGTGTGCTTATTTGGAATTCTCAGTTTATTTTTGTTGTGTGTTGCTTATAATTGGTATTTTATCGGTGTCCTTAAACTGCATTGTCGTGCGAATCTTTGCAATATTCAGTTGAGGAGCGCCGTTGCTGTTTCGGATGCGATTACGACGTGAACCCCTCTCGCGCGTCAGTCAGCTAATAGCCTGAGACAATTACTCCAAAGTGTATTTTTTGCGGAATTACAGCCAGATAATTTATATTCTTTAATATTGAGCGTTTTGCACAATCGTTTATGGATTAACACCCAAAAAATCCATGCTTCCCTAATTTCATCTTCGCGATTGAAGTGAGTAGGATTTCCCTGAACAATGCGTCGTTTTTAATACTTTATAAACAAATCAAGAAATATAAGACCCTGACAGCCGTTCGCGACAACGCTCCAAATGGAGAAGTTGAGCACCTTTCATTATTTCAACGATCTGTCGCCCGAGAGTAGGGCTATCAGTAGGACCGTCGGCCCTAAGCTTTCTGTGTGTTAATGAAGTCCGAGTTCCACTCCCAATTCCACAAACACTGGACCGATCATGTGACGATGTTTGGACATCCCCAATGATACTACTGATGACATCAGCATTCTGGCGACACGATTAAGCCTGTATATGAGTTAATACTGCTTAAGTTTGACAGTACGTAACATCACCAACTGTCAAATTCGCCCTAGATCGATGAGGCGGAGAAGATGATCAAAATACATCGAAAGTTGCAAACATTTTACTTTCTTACATGGCGCTGACTAACCAGTTGTAAGTAACACTACAACGACCTATTACAGTATTCATTATCGTCGGTAGAAGATTATAAAAACATTTCGCTAATTTTTTTGTTTCTTTGACGGAACCCGCTACTCGTGAATTCGCTGCAAAAGCTTCCCTAGTCCACGTCCGATTTCACTCATCTCAGGGGTCATTAGGTGAACACAGTACTTCCTCTTTTTTGTTTGTCCTTCTTTGAATGCCTGATTCGTAGTAAGAATATAGTTACTACACTGTTCTAGTTGAATATGTGTGATTTTTTGAGGTCATGAGAACGATTAGTTCGCCGGAGACTTGATATAGTCTCGCGTGTTCAACAGTATATTGATTTTTCCGTGTGCTGTAAAGCACACGGGCTGAAAATAGTTTCAAGAAGCTTCCAATCCGCAAACAACCGGCCCAGGCCTAAATCTTTTCATGGTTTATAAGGTAGGTGTTGTACTATGGTCTCAGAACCATAGGTCGTGTGGGTTGGTGTCGGCGAATCCGTAACGAGGCAGTTAGAAAGCGTGATTTCGGTTGTGCAACGGGTACTTCCATTGAACAATGTGTCCAGCACCAGAAGCTGCGTTGGTTTGGACATGCGTTACGTATGCCGAACCATCGTTTGTCGAAGAGAGTGCTGTTTTCTATGCCCAATACACAGTGGCGTAAATAGAGAGGTGGTCAACCCTTGACTTGGCAAAGGAGTATGATGGAGATCACGAAACGCTTGGGTGCTGTCTGTGCTACTCGCCTTCCAGGATGGAGACCGCGTGATCCTCACTGTGCCTGGTTGGAGACACTACAAGATATGGCTGCCAACCGATGTCAGTGGCGTTTTTGTTGTCAGTTTCTGTCCAGATTGCCTGAGGGAATGTCTGGAGGTGGAGGCACCTCGGAATGACTGTGTTAAGCTAGCACTAAGTCCCTTCCCTGTCCAGCTTTACTCTTTTCTTTACAATAAGGCTTTCAAATAAATCACGGTTGTACAGCAGTGAAGCATCGGTGTTGAACACTGATGTTGTCGTTTCGTTGATGATGATGATGATGAGGTGTTGTGCTCAAACTAAGTGCTACACATTCAGTGAAAAAAATCTGCTATGTTCCCAACTCCATTAAATCCTTGCTTTCGGTGGTTTTGACTTGAATATGAGGTAGATTAATCCTTAAAACAAAATGCAGTTTATCTTGAAGGATAGTTTTACCAGCCTCCTGCATGATTTTTGTTGGATCCAATGAATGGGGAAAAGGTAGTGGGCTGCAGGTAATTTTAAACGTTTGTCACACACGATCTAACGAATAGAAAGTAACACTAATGACGTCGTAATTCATCAAACAGCAATCGTTTTTAGTCGCAAGGAACATAGTATTTGTCTCGTTTCTTCTATTCACTGCACGGCAGGAGGCTTCTGTCAAAGTGTTCTTCTTACACTCGAGGATATGACACTTGTTCACGCAACTGCAAGTCGAACGACAAAGGGTTGAACTGAATTTAGCTTGAGTGCTTGACGGTGGAAAACTTGTGCAACCGGTTTTCGAAACTTATTCTAAGCCGCATGCAGGTTAGGAACGGATAATTCTTCCCTCGATTAAAAATAAGGCTTTCAGATTAGCGAAATGGACCCGTTTGCAAACAACCTTGGTTTATCTATCTATCTATCTATCTATCTATCTATCTATCTATCTATCTATCTATCTATCTATCTATCTATCTATCTATCTATCTATCTATCTATCTATCTATCTATCTATCTATCTATCTATCTATCTATCTAATCTATCTATCTATCTAATCTGTCTATATACATACATATATATGTCGATCTACTACCCTGTTTGCGTGACCATACATACGTGAGACTGCTTTTCATCCGATATATAGCTGATAGTCAGAAATACCTAAAGTGTCGCTAGCTATTCGCGTGTAGCGGGATGTGTTACTGTGGGTAAGCTCGTTAATCTGATGTAAACCAGAAGTAAGACGTCAAACTGACACATCCACGGGAATCTTTAAGCCGGCGTTATGCTGACAAAAGCCTCCGCAGTAAACAATACGTAGGGGTATCTTCTCTCAAATTGTTTGGTTTTGAGTCTAATGTCACCATTCCCCGCAAAAACCTGCAGTTCTATTGTCACTGACTGTCCGGAACAAGCCGCTCTCGTCTTTATTGATAAACAGATGGTATTCGTGCATCACGTGTGTAGTTCCAACTTTCAGGATTTATGGTTAACCGATCCCTTCTGATCCGTCAACGCTTCAAATAGGAGGCCGAACAACAATGCCGGCTCTCCACAAGGTAGACTTTTCGCAACCAGATGAGTCCAGAAGTTAAGCAGCCCCATAATTTAAACGGTGACTGTTCCTCTCCGTTCGAATACAGGTGAATACAAGCAGTGCCCGACCAACGAATTCATGAAGTATCAAGAAGCTCTTTGCCACGCTTATCTGCGTTGCGCATTTGTATCCATAAAGCCAATTCGGTCTTTTTGTTCCGTTTTGAATCACTCATAGCTTACAAATGTTGCCCACAACATGCAGCCCACATAATTGATAAGGAATTGACGTGTTATCGATCCAGTATACCCTGATGGGAGTGTAGATGAAACGAATTTAGGCTGCACTGCTGAGGATCAGGGAAAAAGTTGTTCTATTCTTACGAAATTCCAGAGCTGAGTTTCGACCCGGGGACCTCATGGCTACTCGACTAAACACCGCTCGGCCAAAGCCGGCTGATAAACGGTGATTAACGCGCAGTGTTACTGATACTTCAATCATGGGAAAAACCATCTGGCGACTTCCCAGCTTAATTTTCCACATATCTTGTGAGATTTTTCCTTTCCAACGTACTCCTTTGTCTTCCGATAAGCTTGTCTATTCGTATCCCTGTCTGATGTCCTTCAGACTTTGCAAGCAAAAGCAACAGGAGACCAGGGAATGGCGTCCGAATACCGTTCCGTTTTTGGTGTCATATATGGGTGTTAACAGTATGGTTGCACGATACAGCACAGCGGCTTTCGATTCAATTAACATTTTTCTGGCTTAAATTACTTAAGCAGTTTACAAGAGTATAATGGATAGTCTTCTGAATTTCTTACCGCCAGGGTAAACAATTTAGTCAGATAAAACTGACGCAGGTTTGCCGCTGATATTTTCCCCAAATAAAATCATCTAGCATAAATTTTGGAACAGGAGTTCTTCGGAAGCAAAATGGCGATTTATTGCTAAACTAAAACAAATATTCAGGTCGGTTTAGAATAAAAATTTTTGTCTAAATGAAACAAGACGTTCCCAACTATTCAGGTGAGGGGAGGCGTATCACAAAGAATCGTTCCATTTTTTAATAATGCGTAAAAAATGAATTCTGAGTTTTTTATGCGGGAGTGAATGGCACCCTGAATTATTAAGAGCTCTCAACAGACCGGTTTCCGTGTACGTATTGTCCAGATGCTTTGTTTATCTTGGCCGAAACACATCCGTTTTTCAAACAGAACGTTGCTTAGATCCGTTTTTTAATAAGCTTAATTTCAACTTGAAATTCTATGAATAGTGTTGGCTTCTGAGTGGATATCTTAGTGTTCTGGCTTCTGTATGACTAGCTCTATACGTTTTAGCGAGGTTTGTAGGGTTGCGGTGAAAAAATGTTTTTGAATCCCATTGATACTTCTTTCCGTTATATCTAAAGACCAGTATACTGATTAGAGACCCGTCTTTCCTAGACAAACATATCCCTAAGCAGTTTCGGGTTCTCATCTTATTCGCCTGGTTTTCTAGACTGATTAGGTTCTTTGTTCAGAGCCACACCACTCTCGTTTGAACGGCCGTGTTCCTGTTCTGGCGTAATTATTCCGGTGAGTCCACACCAAAGAGAAGCACTGGACTCGAGTTTCGATCTTATTAGAACTCACCGGCGTTGCATACCCAATGGCTGTGCCGGGCTTTGAACCCCGGACATCTGACATGCGAGGCGAGCGTGTAACCAACCACTTTGATGTGGACTCACCAGAATAAATAGGCCAGAACATGAGGTTGACCGTTCAAACGAGAGCGGTGTAGCTAGGAACAAAATACCTATTCCACGAGACCCCAAAACTGTAACTTGGTTCTTACGGAAGTATAGCATTTGTGATACCACGAAGTTATGGCTGGTCGAGGCAGTTTTGAAATCAGTTCCAACCTTAAATTAGCCCGCAGAAGGGAAACCGTAAGTTATATTACTTTAGCTTATTTCAAAGTCACTGAAGTATACGTGCCTTATCGCAAAACTATCCTTATCACGCGATACCTGTATTACTAAAAACGATGCACCCTTTAAGGAGATTGCCTCTAGGATAAACAATAGATTTCCAGCACAATCGAAGCATTTTTGCCAAGGCTGATTTACTTCTCATAGTGGGTTTTCGTGAGGCGTGAAGAAAGCAGATGTAGGTCTCACCATTCAATCCCGTGACCTGATAAACTTGTGTTTTAGAAAACTGGTTTTGTCAAACAAAACAACACTATGTTACCCAAAATAGAATTAGCATGAGATGACTATATCTAATTCAGACTCAAAAGTCGATGAAACACCTGATGAACACTACGACAAATATTTTGTATCGGTCGCCTTCATTTCTCCTACTCCGTTACTTGAAGAGCTGGTTAACTTCAAGCTGTTGATGGCGATCTCCAGATAGGTTCATTCCTGAGGCAAATTACTCCACTCCGCCCTATGGCATGTTGATTCGAAAGATGGTGATCTTATCCGACACCTATAAGATGGTCACTTGAAGAGAGACGATAATGGTACAACATCAGCACAGTTCTTCGGATTTCATTGGTCGATATAATTAATTTTCAGCACAGAAAGACCTTGTCCTAACAGCCAACTTCTCAGAACTGTTTGCCAAAAGACCAAATGATAGTCAAGTTAGTGAAAAGTGCTGACACTTGCTCAAGTGCAGGAGTTTCGCTTCGCTGCGGACGTGGCATTCTTGTTGTCAGTCGGGAGGTGTAAGCACCACAGAACGAACGCAACAAGCTAGCACTAAGACCCTCCCCGTCCATCTTTATTCTTTTCTTCACAATACGGCTTTCAAAGAAATCATGGTTTTACGGTATTGAACACTGATGTCGTGCTATCAACCATGATGATGATGACACCGTTATCTGCACCGCATCAGGTTCTTGTTGGGCACCACGGGAACGACTTGGATGTGTTATTACACTGGCGATAGGTGATTGCCGGGCTTCAAGAATTCCTGTACGCCCGTCCAGACGCTCCAGAATGTCCGGGTGGAGTAATCGTGACAGGCTTGCCCCACAAGCCAGATGTCCAGATTTTAAACCCTGACTTGGCGAAGGGTGTCAACTGCCAGTGCTTACTTTTTGGTTTGAACTCACCAGGATAATTGACCACCAGACTAGGATGTTCAAACGAGCACTCTTACATCCTATGTAGACCTCCACTTCGTGTCAAAGTTACAGCTATAATCGATTAGCGTGCGACATTTTCATAGTTCTGGGTCGAGGAACTATGACCTCCATGACTTAAATGGTTGAACGTGTTATGAAAACCAAGTGAATCGGTAGATTCTTCACACTATTGTGGATGGGCTGTGGTATTCATAGAAATGGTACTGGTTTACCAAAAAGGGACCCTTTTGAGGCACATTTGAAGCGATTGGAAAAAAGATTATATGGAAATTTCAACGTGTTTCCTATGAAGCAAACTTAAAAACTTCAAACTCCAACGCCAGATGCGCTTATTTTTCCAAAATTATTTACGGCGCTCAAAAGTTCGGCACCTTTGCTGCTCCATCGCATAATCCATTGTTGCTTTGAAATTTCGCTACAGAAGTGCTTTTACATCCAGACTGATTTCTCACCTAGCTCAGGCTGGGTTTATTCTACACTATAGCAAAAATCGATCGCTTCCAGTCCTATTGACGAAAGTGACCGATTGGGGACATTTGCTGGTATCCAATGATAAACAGTAGTCTTGCTAATGTGTAAGCATACGGCGTACACACTGCAAGTGAAGTATACTTGCGTTCATTCATGTAAAATGCTATCGGGCACTCTACTTCACACTGAGTATGCGTCGGTGAGTGAGACGAACCCAGTGGCAGTTGTGCGTAGATGTTCTTCTACTTCGAAGGGACACGTACTTTGGTCATCTAAGCAATTTCAACAAACGATCAGCACTGTAGTAGTACAAACACATGGCGCAACGTCCATAAAATCACATCTGTTTTTACTTGATGTCGTTTCGGGCACGTGATTTTTTTATCGACTCAAACTGATGGCTGTTTCACTAACTGAGTTTATGGGAATTTCAGACATGCTGAAAGTACCTAAGCCGTCGTGCATTTCTTTTGGATGACACTGCTGCTGAACATCAAAAGGGCATTGAAGCCCAAACATTTTTCTTAAAATTTCATTACCAGAGTAAAAGTTTAAAGCCTCTGAATTTTCGATAACCCAAAATTTTCCACACTATTGTGCAAAGGTTTTTATATTTGACAAATTTCAACTACCAGCCTAAATATGTATCGGCAAAGAAGTCTTTTATATTCACTAGGGTACATGTACTCTTGCATTGTATGCAGACGAGAGGTGGAAAAAATTGTTCAGCGAATATCAAGCGTTTATGGCGCTACCTGACTGGGAAGTCCTGACTGGCTGGTCAGCTGATCTTCACAACCAGGACAGTTACTGGGTCGTCGTGTGGATGATAAGTCGGGTACAATAATCGCATCGCTCGAGCGCGAACTCTTTTGTCTGTTCAGATGTGGGAATTCGGATACGTCCAACGTGCGTTGGTGGATTATTGGTAAAACGTTCACCTCGCATGTCAGATGTCCAGAGTCCGAAACCCGGCTGTTGAATATGCACCGCTGATGAGCTCCAATAAAAGCAAAACTCGAGTCTGTTTGGTGTGGACACCTCAGAATAATTACGCTAGGACAGAACCCTCCAAACAAGGGTGACGTGAATATGAAAAACGAATGCGAATACTATTTGTAAACCTAGATAAACTCAGCGAGATGGTCTCACGAATACTAGGAACGACTCCCGATAATTCCAGAGTAGAAAATAAACTACTGATAGGTTACAAAACGCTGCACCAGGTACGAAACTAACTGCTATGTCTGCAGACATTTTCACATTGAAGTGATTCTTTGTTTAATTTGCCGATCTGGCCACTTTGGCCAAGAAAACGTTTTGCCACCGAACGACTTGTCGTGGAGCGTGGTTTTGCAGTACGGCTGAATAGTATGGCGTGCATTTATGCCAACCAGGTCAGAAACATACGGAATGGATCGTCTCACTGTATACAGCGTTGTATGCACTGCGTCCGTAAAGCAACGAAATTATAGGGCTGTAGTTTATCTCATCTCCAGCGTGTTTATGTCGTGCGGGCGAATAAAACAAGTAATTTTAAGGGGATCATTGCAAACACTGAGAAATGGTAGATATCACGCCTTGTTATTTCATTACATTACAAAGTAATTCGCCAATTCAGGTACGTCCGCAATCTATTTTCCATGAAACACCACTTAGTTCCACGCGCTTAAGACATTGGTTGCAATTCATCTTTGATCGCGAGTGAGCAGCGAATGCTTAACGTCGTTAGGCAATTCGAAGAAGCAAAACTGTAGAATTACAGTCTGTCTGCGGAACCATCATACAGTCAGTCGAAGAAACAGGCCAATCTACGCGAGCTAAGCAAAGTTGAATGGTTGAATCTGTTTGTGCGCAAATATAAGAAAGAGTGGCAGG